>NW_024400019.1:0-18000 GCF_905171765.1 Bufo bufo
ATCTCCATGAAGATGAAAACACAAGGGAACGATTGCAGACGCAGATAGCTTCCCTAAAGCAATGTTTAGAGAAAAGCAGAAAGAAACATCGTCTTCAAAAGGAAGTAGTAAAGCAATTTACGAATGTTTTATCTCCTGACTGTAAAGCTATTTCGATGTGTAGAATGATACAAACAATCCTATTAAAGGTGGAAAACCTAAACTCAGTACAAAATCAGCGCTACTACAATAAAGTTAAACTTCATTCCTGAAGCTACAAAGTGTCGGCTACAAAGTGTCAGCTACAAATAACAAGAAATGTTCATAATAAACAAATGTTTTCAAATCCTTACATTGTCTGCAAGATATTTCGTCGTCCACAAAGTGTCGTCGGATATTTAGTTTGCCACAAAGTGTCGTCGTATATTTTGTCGGCCACAAAGTGTCGTCGGATATTTAGTCGGCCACAAAGTGTCGTCGTATATTTCGTCGTCCACAAAGTGTTGGATATTTCGTCGGCCACAAATGTCGTCGTATTTTGTCAGTCACAAAGTGTTGGATATTTCGTTGGCCTCAAAGTGTCGTCGGATATTTAGTCGTCCACAAAGTGTCGTCGGATATTTAGTCTGCCACAAAGTGTCGTCGTATATTTCATCGTCCACAAAGTGTCGTCGTATATTTCGTCGTCCACAAAGTGCGTCGTATATTTCGTCGGCCACAAAGTGTCGTCGGATATTTTGTCGTCCACAAAGTGTCGTCGGATATTTCGTCAGCCACAAAGTGTCTTCGTATTTTTGTCAGTCACAAAGTGTTGGATATTTAGTCTGCCACAAAGTGTCGTTGTATATTTCGTCGTCCACAAAGTGTCGTCGGATATTTCTCGTCCACAAAGTGTCGTCGGATATTTCGTCGTCCACAAAGTCTAGTCGGATGTTTAGTCTGCCACAAAGTGTCGTCGTATATTTCTTCGGCCGCAAAGTGTCGTCGGATATTTTGTAGGCCGCAAAGTGTCGTCGAATATTTTGTCGGCCTCAAATTGTCGACTACAAATCACATCTCCAGCCTGCCAGCGAACGATCGCCGCTGGCAGGCTGGAGATCCACTCGCTTACCTTCCGTTCCTGTTAACGCGCGCGCCTGTGTGCGCGCGTTCACAGGAAATCTCGCCTCTCGCGAGAGGACGCGTATATGCGTCCAGGAGGAATCAATCAACCACCTCCAGGACGCGTCGCTGCGTTCGGCGGTCCGGAGGTGGTTAATAAAGAAATGTTTTCAAACCCTTAGATTGTCTGTAAGATATTTTTTCAATTTTAACATGTTTCACTACTAGCATCTCCAACCTGTGACCGACATAGTTCAAGTACATTACTATCTTATAGACAGAACATTGTTTAGGAAATCATTGGCTAAAAGGACAGGTAAGGGAGGGGTGCTCTTGTAGTCTTCAGTTTCAAGCAAGGTATATAATGCTACAGCATTTGAGCAATAGAGAACTCCTTCTGCTGCATAGGTAACGTCAGCAGCATGTATAGCAGAGAGGTCGGCTACAAAGTTTGACAACCAAAGAAACTCTTCTACAGTGATATGTACACGATATCAACGGCAGATTCTATATCATACTGGTAGTGCCGCTACCTTTCTCACTGAAGACAAACCCTGGCGCTGCTATATTATCAGTCTTGTGTTGAGAAGACCAGTCGATTCAACAAATCAACTTCCTCAAAAAAACTTTCTGCTGATCCATGCCTACAGTCTGAATAGACATCTTGATCTACATTAACTGAGCTTATCTGCCTTTGATCTTTGACATCTTTGGTATAGTAAAGGCAAAAAAGATTAACATACGAATACTAGGCCAATATTTGATATGGCATTCAACAAAATTCTTTATCTTGTCCTATCCATCACAGTGGTGACCGGCCTAGTTCGGGACAATGAATGCAAACTACCTCCAACAAATTTCTATACAAAGATATATATCGCTTTCAGAACTAAATGTTCTACAAACACTAGAAATACTAAGTGTGATGAGGTACAACCTAAAAATCTAACAACATTTTTTCATAAAGCCTCAACAATGAAATATGAAGATGCCGGTGTTGTCAACTACGAGGTTCTGAACCAGATAATGGTGCTGCTTTACAATGAACACAGTAGTCCATTTTGGTATGATCTCCATGAAGATGAAAACACAAGGGAACGATTGCAGACGCAGATAGTTTCCCTAAAGCAATGTTTAGAGAAAAGCAGAAAGAAACATCGTCTTCAAAAGGAATTAGTAAAGCAATTTACGAATGTTTTATCTCCTGACTGTAAAGCTATTTCGATGTGTAGAATGATACAAACAATCCTATTAAAGGTGGAAAACCTAAACTCAGTACAAAATCAGCGCTACTACAATAAAGTTAAACTTCATTCCTGAAGCTACAAAGTGTCGGCTACAAAGTGTCAGCTACAAATAACAAGAAATGTTCATAATAACAAATGTTTTCAAATCCTTACATTGTCTGCAAGATATTTCGTCGTCCACAAAGTGTCGTCGGATATTTAGTTTGCCACAAAGTGTCGTCGTATATTTTGTCGGCCACAAAGTGTCGTCGGATATTTAGTCGGCCACAAAGTGTCGTCGTATATTTCGTCGTCCACAAAGTGTTGGATATTTCGTCGGCCACAAAGTGTCGTCGTATTTTTGTCAGTCACAAAGTGTTGGATATTTCGTTGGCCTCAAAGTGTCGTCGGATATTTCGTCGTCCACAAAGTGTCGTTGGATATTTCGTCATCCACAAAGTGTCGTCGGATATTTAGTTTGCCACAAAGTGTCGTCGTATATTTCGTCGTCCACAAAGTGTTGGATATTTCGTCGGCCACAAAGTGTCGTCGTATTTTTGTCAGTCACAAAGTGTTGGATATTTTGTTGGCCTCAAAGTGACATCGGATATTTCTTCGGTCGCAAAGTGTCGTCGTATATTTTGTCGGCCACAAAGTGTCGTTTATTATTTCGTCGTCCATAAAGTCTAGTTGGATATTTAGTCTGCCACAAAGTGTCGTCGTACATCTCGTCAGCCACAAAGTGTCGTTTATTATTTCGTCGTCCACAAAGTGTCGTCGGAAATTTAGTCTGCCACAAAGTGTCGTCATATATTTTGTCGTCCACAAGTGTCGTCAGATATTTCGTCGTCCACAAAGTGTCGTCGTATATTTCGTCGGCCACAAAGTGTCATTGCATATTTCGTCGTCCACAAAGTGTCGTCGGATATTTCGTCGTCCACAAAGTGTCGTCGGATATTTCGTCGTCCACAAAGTGTCATCTGATATTTCGTCGTCCACAAAGTGTCATTGGATATTTCGTCATCCACAAAGTGTCGTCGGATATTTAGTCTGCCACAAAGTGTCGTCGTATATTTCGTCGTCCACAAAGTGTCGTCGTATATTTCGTCGTCCATAATGTGTCATCCTATTTTCGGCTACAAAGTGTCGTCAGATATTTCGTCGTCCACAAAGTGTTCGGATATTTCGTCGGCCACAAAGTGTCGTCGTATTTTTGTCAGTCACAAAGTGTTGGATATTTCGTTAGCCTCAAAGTGACGTCGGATATTTCGTCGGCCGCAAAGTGTCGCCGTATATTTTGTCGGCCACAAAGTGTCGTTTATTATTTCGTCGTCCATAAAGTCTAGTCGTATATTTAGTCTGCCACAAAGTGTCGTCGTATATTTCGTCAGCCACAAAGTGTCGTTTATTATTTCGTCGTCCACAAAGTGTCGTCGGATATTTAGTCGGCCTCAAAGTGTCGTCGGATATTTAGTCGTCCACAAAGTGTCGTCAGATATTTCGTCGTATTTTTGTCAGTCACAAAGTGTTGGATATTTAGTTGGACTCAAAGTGACGTCGGATATTTCGTCGGCCGCAAAGTGTCGTCGTATATTTCGTCGGCCACAAAGTGTCGTTTATTATTTAGTTGTCCACAAAGTGTCGTCGGATATTTAGTCTGCCACAAAGTGTCGTCGTATATTTCGTCGTCCACAAAGTGTCGTCGGATATTTAGTCGTCCACAAAGTGTTGGATATTTCGTCGGCCACAAAGTGTCGTCGGATATTTAGTCGTCCACAAAGTGTCGTCAAATATTTCATCGGCCACAAAGTGTCGTGGTATTTTTCACAGTCACAAAGTGTTGGATATTTAGTTGGCCTCAAAGTGACGTCGGATATTTAGTCGGCTGCAAAGTGTCATCGTATATTTCGTCGGCTACAAAGTGTCGTTTATTATTTGTCGTCCATAAAGTCTAGTCGGATATTTAGTCTGCCACAAAGGGTCGTCGTATATTTCGTCGGCCACAAAGTGTCGTTTATTATTTCGTCGTCCACAAAGTGTCGTCGGATATTTCGTCGGCCACAAAGTGTCGTCGTATATTTCGTCAGCCACAAAGTGTCGTCGGATATTTAGTCATCCACAAAGTGTCGTCAGATATTTCGTCGGCCACAAAGTGTCGTCGTATTTTGTCAATCACAAAGGGTTGGATATTTAGTTGGTCTCAATGTGACGTCGGATATTTCGTCGGCCGCAAAGTGTTGTCGTATATTTCGTCGGCCACAAAGTGTCGTTTATTATTTCGTCGTCCATAAAGTGTCGTCGGAAATTTAGTCTGCCACAAAGTGTCGTCGTATATTTCGTCGTCCACAAAGTGTCGTTTATTATTTCGTCGTCCACAAAGTGTCGTCGTATATTTCGTCGTCCACAAAGTGTCGTCGGATATTTTGTCGTCCACAAAGTGTCGTCGTATATTTCGTCGGCCACAAAGTGTCATTGCATATTTCGTCGTCCACAAAGTGTCGTCGGATATTTCGTCGTCCACAAAGTGTCGTCGGATATTTCGTCGTCCACAAAGTGTCGTCGGATATTTCGTCGTCCACAAAGTGTCGTCGGATATTTAGTCTGCCACAAAGTGTCGTCGTATATTTCGTCGGCCACAAAGTGTCGTCGGATATTTTGTCGTCCACAAAGTGTCGTCGGATATTTCTTCGGCCACAAAGTGTCTTCGTATTTTTGTCAGTCACAAAGTGTTGGATATTTAGTCTGCCACAAAGTGTCGTTGTATATTTCGTCGTCCACAAAGTGTCGTCGGATATTTCTTCCCACAAAGTGTCGTCGGATATTTCGTCGTCCACAAAGTCTAGTCGGATGTTTAGTCTGCCACAAAGTGTCGTCGTATATTTCTTCGTCCGCAAAGTGTCGTCGGATATTTGTCGGCCGCAAAGTGTCGTCGAATATTTTGTCGGCCTCAAATTGTCGACTACAAATCCCATCTCCAGCCAGCCGCTGGCAGGCTGGAGATCCACTCGCTTACCTTCCGTTCCTGTTAACGCGCGCGCCTGTGTGCGCGCGTTCACAGGAAATCTCGCCTCTCGCGAGAGGACGCGTATATGCGTCCAGGAGGAATCAATCAACCACCTCCAGGACGCGTCGCTGCGTTCGGCGGTCCGGAGGTGGTTAATAAAGAAATGTTTTCAAACCCTTAGATTGTCTGTAAGATATTTTTTCAATTTTAACATGTTTCACTACTAGCATCTCCAACCTGTGACCGACATAGTTCAAGTACATTACTATCATAGACAGAACATTGTTTAGGAAATCATTGGCTAAAAGGACAGGTAAGGGGAGGTGCTCTTGTAGTCTTCAGTTTCAAGCAAGGTATATAAATGCTACAGCATTTTGAGCAATAGAGAACTCCTTCTGCTGCATAGGTAACGTCAGCAGCATGTATAGCAGAGAGGTCGGCTACAAAGTTTGACAACCAAAGAAACTCTTCTACAGTGATATGTACACGATATCAACGGCAGATTCTATATCATACTGGTAGTGCCGCTACCTTTCTCACTGAAGACAAACCCTGGCGCTGCTATATTATCAGTCTTGTGTTGAGAAGACCAGTCGATTCAACAAATCAACTTCCTCAAAAAAAACTTTCTGCTGATCCATGCCTACAGTCTGAATAGACATCTTGATCTACATTAACTGAGCTTATCTGCCTTTGATCTTTGACATCTTTGGTATAGTAAAGCCAAAAAAGATTAACATACGAATACTAGGCCAATATTTGATATGGCATTCAACAAAATTCTTTATCTTGTCCTATCCATCACAGTGGTGACCGGCCTAGTTCGGGACAATGAATGCAAACTACCTCCAACAAATTTCTATACAAAGATATATATCGCTTTCAGAACTAAAGTTCTACAAAACACTAGAAATACTAAGTGTGATGAGGTACAACTTAAAAATCTAACAACATTTTTTCATAAAGCCTCAACAATGAAATATGAAGATGCCGGTGTTGTCAACTACGAGGTTCTGAACCAGATAATGGTGCTGCTTTACAATGAACACAGTAGTCCATTTTGGTATGATCTCCATGAAGATGAAAACACAAGGGAACGATTGCAGACGCAGATAGCTTCCCTAAAGCAATGTTTAGAGAAAAGCAGAAAGAAACATCGTCTTCAAAAGGAAGTAGTAAAGCAATTTACGAATGTTTTATCTCCTGACTGTAAAGCTATTTCGATGTGTAGAATGATACAAACAATCCTATTAAAGGTGGAAAACCTAAACTCAGTACAAAATCAGCGCTACTACAATAAAGTTAAACTTCATTCCTGAAGCTACAAAGTGTCGGCTACAAAGTGTCAGCTACAAATAACAAGAAATGTTCATAATAAACAAATGTTTTCAAATCCTTACATTGTCTGCAAGATATTTCGTCGTCCACAAAGTGTCGTCGATATTTAGTTTGCCACAAAGTGTCGTCGTATATTTTGTCGGCCACAAAGTGTCGTCGGATATTTAGTCGGCCACAAAGTGTCGTCGTATATTTCGTCGTCCACAAAGTGTTGGATATTTCGTCGGCCACAAAGTGTCGTCGTATTTTTGTCAGTCACAAAGTGTTGGATATTTCGTTGGCCTCAAAGTGTCGTCGGATATTTAGTCGTCCACAAAGTGTCGTCGGATATTTAGTCTGCCACAAAGTGTCGTCGTATATTTCATCGTCCACAAAGTGTCGTCGTATATTTCGTCGTCCACAAAGTGCCGTCGTATATTTCGTCGGCCACAAAGTGTCGTCGGATATTTTGTCGTCCACAAAGTGTCGTCGGATATTTCGTCAGCCACAAAGTGTCTTCGTATTTTTGTCAGTCACAAAGTGTTGGATATTTAGTCTGCCACAAAGTGTCGTTGTATATTTCGTCGTCCACAAAGTGTCGTCGGATATTTCTCGTCCACAAAGTGTCGTCGGATATTTCGTCGTCCACAAAGTCTAGTCGGATGTTTAGTCTGCCACAAAGTGTCGTCGTATATTTCTTCGGCCGCAAAGTGTCGTCGGATATTTTGTAGGCCGCAAAGTGTCGTCGAATATTTTGTCGGCCTCAAATTGTCGACTACAAATCACATCTCCAGCCTGCCAGCGAACGATCGCCGCTGGCAGGCTGGAGATCCACTCGCTTACCTTCCGTTCCTGTTAAGCGCGCGCCTGTGTGCGCGCGTTCACAGGAAATCTCGCCTCTCGCGAGAGGACGCGTATATGCGTCCAGGAGGAATCAATCAACCACCTCCAGGACGCGTCGCTGCGTTCGGCGGTCCGGAGGTGGTTAATAAAGAAATGTTTTCAAACCCTTAGATTGTCTGTAAGATATTTTTTCAATTTTAACATGTTTCACTACTAGCATCTCCAACCTGTGACCGACATAGTTCAAGTACATTACTATCTTATAGACAGAACATTGTTTAGGAAATCATTGGCTAAAAGGACAGGTAAGGGGAGGTGCTCTTGTAGTCTTCAGTTTCAAGCAAGGTATATAAATGCTACAGCATTTGAGCAATAGAGAACTCCTTCTGCTGCATAGGTAACGTCAGCAGCATGTATAGCAGAGAGGTCGGCTACAAAGTTTGACAACCAAAGAAACTCTTCTACAGTGATATGTACACGATATCAACGGCAGATTCTATATCATACTGGTAGTGCCGCTACCTTTCTCACTGAAGACAAACCCTGGCGCTGCTATATTATCAGTCTTGTGTTGAGAAGACCAGTCGATTCAACAAATCAACTTCCTCAAAAAAACTTTCTGCTGATCCATGCCTACAGTCTGAATAGACATCTTGATCTACATTAACTGAGCTTATCTGCCTTTGATCTTTGACATCTTTGGTATAGTAAAGGCAAAAAAGATTAACATACGAATACTAGGCCAATATTTGATATGGCATTCAACAAAATTCTTTATCTTGTCCTATCCATCACAGTGGTGACCGGCCTAGTTCGGGACAATGAATGCAAACTACCTCCAACAAATTTCTATACAAAGATATATATCGCTTTCAGAACTAAATGTTCTACAAACACTAGAAATACTAAGTGTGATGAGGTACAACCTAAAAATCTAACAACATTTTTTCATAAAGCCTCAACAATGAAATATGAAGATGCCGGTGTTGTCAACTACGAGGTTCTGAACCAGATAATGGTGCTGCTTTACAATGAACACAGTAGTCCATTTTGGTATGATCTCCATGAAGATGAAAACACAAGGGAACGATTGCAGACGCAGATAGTTTCCCTAAAGCAATGTTTAGAGAAAAGCAGAAAGAAACATCGTCTTCAAAAGGAATTAGTAAAGCAATTTACGAATGTTTTATCTCCTGACTGTAAAGCTATTTCGATGTGTAGAATGATACAAACAATCCTATTAAAGGTGGAAAACCTAAACTCAGTACAAAATCAGCGCTACTACAATAAAGTTAAACTTCATTCCTGAAGCTACAAAGTGTCGGCTACAAAGTGTCAGCTACAAATAACAAGAAATGTTCATAATAAACAAATGTTTTCAAATCCTTACATTGTCTGCAAGATATTTCGTCGTCCACAAAGTGTCGTCGGATATTTAGTTTGCCACAAAGTGTCGTCGTATATTTTGTCGGCCACAAAGTGTCGTCGGATATTTAGTCGGCCACAAAGTGTCGTCGTATATTTCGTCGTCCACAAAGTGTTGGATATTTCGTCGGCCACAAAGTGTCGTCGTATTTTTGTCAGTCACAAAGTGTTGGATATTTCGTTGGCCTCAAAGTGTCGTCGGATATTTCGTCGTCCACAAAGTGTCGTTGGATATTTCGTCATCCACAAAGTGTCGTCGGATATTTAGTTTGCCACAAAGTGTCGTCGTATATTTCGTCGTCCACAAAGTGTTGGATATTTCGTCGGCCACAAAGTGTCGTCGTATTTTTGTCAGTCACAAAGTGTTGGATATTTTGTTGGCCTCAAAGTGACATCGGATATTTCTTCGGTTGCAAAGTGTCGTCGTATATTTTGTCGGCCACAAAGTGTCGTTTATTATTTCGTCGTCCATAAAGTCTAGTTGGATATTTAGTCTGCCACAAAGTGTCGTCGTACATCTCGTCAGCCACAAAGTGTCGTTTATTATTTCGTCGTCCACAAAGTGTCGTCGGAAATTTAGTCTGCCACAAAGTGTCGTCATATATTTTGTCGTCCACAAAGTGTCGTCAGATATTTCGTCGTCCACAAAGTGTCGTCGATATTTCGTCGGCCACAAAGTGTCATTGCATATTTCGTCGTCCACAAAGTGTCGTCGGATATTTCGTCGTCCACAAAGTGTCGTCGGATATTTCGTCGTCCACAAAGTGTCATCTGATATTTCGTCGTCCACAAAGTGTCATTGGATATTTCGTCATCCACAAAGTGTCGTCGGATATTTAGTCTGCCACAAAGTGTCGTCGTATATTTCGTCGTCCACAAAGTGTCGTCGTATATTTCGTCGTCCATAATGTGTCGTCCTATATTTCGGCTACAAAGTGTCGTCAGATATTTCGTCGTCCACAAAGTGTCGTCGGATATTTCGTCGGCCACAAAGTGTCGTCGTATTTTTGTCAGTCACAAAGTGTTGGATATTTCGTTAGCCTCAAAGTGACGTCGGATATTTCGTCGGCCGCAAAGTGTCGCCGTATATTTTGTCGGCCACAAAGTGTCGTTTATTATTTCGTCGTCCATAAAGTCTAGTCGTATATTTAGTCTGCCACAAAGTGTCGTCGTATATTTCGTCAGCCACAAAGTGTCGTTTATTATTTCGTCGTCCACAAAGTGTCGTCGGATATTTAGTCGGCCTCAAAGTGTCGTCGGATATTTAGTCGTCCACAAAGTGTCGTCAGATATTTCGTCGTATTTTTGTCAGTCACAAAGTGTTGGATATTTAGTTGGACTCAAAGTGACGTCGGATATTTCGTCGGCCGCAAAGTGTCGTCGTATATTTCGTCGGCCACAAAGTGTCGTTTATTATTTAGTTGTCCACAAAGTGTCGTCGGATATTTAGTCTGCCACAAAGTGTCGTCGTATATTTCGTCGTCCACAAAGTGTCGTCGGATATTTAGTCGTCCACAAAGTGTTGGATATTTCGTCGGCCACAAAGTGTCGTCGGATATTTAGTCGTCCACAAAGTGTCGTCAAATATTTCATCGGCCACAAAGTGTCGTGTATTTTTCACAGTCACAAAGTGTTGGATATTTAGTTGGCCTCAAAGTGACGTCGGATATTTAGTCGGCTGCAAAGTGTCATCGTATATTTCGTCGGCTACAAAGTGTCGTTTATTATTTTGTCGTCCATAAAGTCTAGTCGGATATTTAGTCTTCCACAAAGGGTCGTCGTATATTTCGTCGGCCACAAAGTGTCGTTTATTATTTCGTCGTCGTCCACAAAGTGTCGTCGGATATTTAGTCGCCTCAAAGTGTCGTCGTATATTTCGTCAGCCACAAAGTGTCGTCGGATATTTAGTCATCCACAAAGTGTCGTCAGATATTTCGTCGGCCACAAAGTGTCGTCGTATTTTTGTCAATCACAAAGGGTTGGATATTTAGTTGGTCTCAATGTGACGTCGGATATTTCGTCGGCCGCAAAGTGTTGTCGTATATTTCGTCGGCCACAAAGTGTCGTTTATTATTTCGTCGTCCATAAAGTGTCGTCGGAAATTTAGTCTGCCACAAAGTGTCGTCGTATATTTCGTCGTCCACAAAGTGTCGTTTATTATTTCGTCGTCCACAAAGTGTCGTCGTATATTTCGTCGTCCACAAAGTGTCGTCGGATATTTTGTCGTCCACAAAGTGTCGTCGTATATTTCGTCGGCCACAAAGTGTCGTTGCATATTTCGTCGTCCACAAAGTGTCGTCGGATATTTCGTCGTCCACAAAGTGTCGTCGGATATTTCGTCGTCCACAAAGTGTCGTCGGATATTTCGTCGTCCACAAAGTGTCGTCGGATATTTAGTCTGCCACAAAGTGTCGTCGTATATTTCGTCGGCCACAAAGTGTCGTCGGATATTTTGTCGTCCACAAAGTGTCGTCGGATATTTCTTCGGCCACAAAGTGTCTTCGTATTTTTGTCAGTCACAAAGTGTTGGATATTTAGTCTGCCACAAAGTGTCGTTGTATATTTCGTCGTCCACAAAGTGTCGTCGGATATTTCTCGCCCACAAAGTGTCGTCGGATATTTCGTCGTCCACAAAGTCTAGTCGGATGTTTAGTCTGCCACAAAGTGTCGTCGTATATTTCGTCGTCCACAAAGTGTCGTCGGATTTTTGTCGGCCGCAAAGTGTCGTCGAATATTTTGTCGGCCTCAAATTGTCGACTACAAATCCCATCTCCAGCCTGCCGATGGCAGGCTGGAGATCCACTCGCTTACCTTCCGTTCCTGTTAACGCGCGCGCCTGTGTGCGCGCGTTCACAGGAAATCTCGCTCTCGCGAGAGGACGCGTATATGCGTCCAGGAGGAATCAATCAACCACCTCCAGGACGCGTCGCTGCGTTCGGCGGTCCGGAGGTGGTTAATAAAGAAATGTTTTCAAACCCTTAGATTGTCTGTAAGATATTTTTTCAATTTTTAACATGTTTCACTACTAGCATCTCCAACCTGTGACCGACATAGTTCAAGTACATTACTATCTTATAGACAGAACATTGTTTAGGAAATCATTGGCTAAAAGGACAGGTAAGGGGAGGTGCTCTTGTAGTCTTCAGTTTCAAGCAAGGTATATAAATGCTACAGCATTTGATGCAATAGAGAACTCCTTCTGCTGCATAGGTAACGTCAGCAGCATGTATAGCAGAGAGGTCGGCTACAAAGTTTGACAACCAAAGAAACTCTTCTACAGTGATATGTACACGATATCAACGGCAGATTCTATATCATACTGGTAGTGCCGCTACCTTTCTCACTGAAGACAAACCCTGGCGCTGCTATATTATCAGTCTTGTGTTGAGAAGACCAGTCGATTCAACAAATCAACTTCCTCAAAAAAACTTTCTGCTGATCCATGCCTACAGTCTGAATAGACATCTTGATCTACATTAACTGAGCTTATCTGCCTTTGATCTTTGAATCTTTGGTATAGTAAAGCCAAAAAAGATTAACATACGAATACTAGGCCAATATTTGATATGGCATTCAACAAAATTCTTTATCTTGTCCTATCCATCACAGTGGTGACCGGCCTAGTTCGGGACAATGAATGCAAACTACCTCCAACAAATTTCTATACAAAGATATATATCGCTTTCAGAACTAAATGTTCTACAAACACTAGAAATACTAAGTGTGATGAGGTACAACTTAAAAATCTAACAACATTTTTTCATAAAGCCTCAACAATGAAATATGAAGATGCCGGTGTTGTCAACTACGAGGTTCTGAACCAGATAATGGTGCTGCTTTACAATGAACACAGTAGTCCATTTTGGTATGATCTCCATGAAGATGAAAACACAAGGGAACGATTGCAGACGCAGATAGCTTCCCTAAAGCAATGTTTAGAGAAAAGCAGAAAGAAACATCGTCTTCAAAAGGAAGTAGTAAAGCAATTTACGAATGTTTTATCTCCTGACTGTAAAGCTATTTCGATGTGTAGAATGATACAAACAATCCTATTAAAGGTGGAAAACCTAAACTCAGTACAAAATCAGCGCTACTACAATAAAGTTAAACTTCATTCCTGAAGCTACAAAGTGTCGGCTACAAAGTGTCAGCTACAAATAACAAGAAATGTTCATAATAAACAAATGTTTTCAAATCCTTACATTGTCTGCAAGATATTTCGTCGTCCACAAAGTGTCGTCGGATATTTAGTTTGCCACAAAGTGTCGTCGTATTTTGTCGGCCACAAAGTGTCGGTATTTAGTCGGCCACAAAGTGTCGTCGTATATTTCGTCGTCCACAAAGTGTTGGATATTTCGTCGGCCACAAAGTGTCGTCGTATTTTTGTCAGTCACAAAGTGTTGGATATTTCGTTGGCCTCAAAGTGTCGTGTCGGATATTTAGTCGTCCACAAAGTGTCGTCGGATATTTAGTCTGCCACAAAGTGTCGTCGTATATTTCATCGTCCACAAAGTGTCGTCGTATATTTCGTCGTCCACAAAGTGCCGTCGTATATTTCGTCGGCCACAAAGTGTCGTCGGATATTTTGTCGTCCACAAAGTGTCGTCGATATTTCGTCAGCCACAAAGTGTCTTCGTATTTTTGTCAGTCACAAAGTGTTGGATATTTAGTCTGCCACAAAGTGTCGTTGTATATTTCGTCGTCCACAAAGTGTCGTCGGATATTTCTCGTCCACAAAGTGTCGTCGGATATTTCGTCGTCCACAAAGTCTAGTCGGATGTTTAGTCTGCCACAAAGTGTCGTCGTATATTTCTTCGGCCGCAAAGTGTCGTCGGATATTTTGTAGGCCGCAAAGTGTCGTCGAATATTTTGTCGGCCTCAAATTGTCGACTACAAATCACATCTCCAGCCTGCCAGCGAACGATCGCCGCTGGCAGGCTGGAGATCCACTCGCTTACCTTCCGTTCCTGTTAACGCGCGGCCTGTGTGCGCGCGTTCACAGGAAATCTCGCCTCTCGCGAGAGGACGCGTATATGCGTCCAGGAGGAATCAATCAACCACCTCCAGGACGCGTCGCTGCGTTCGGCGGTCCGGAGGTGGTTAATAAAGAAATGTTTTCAAACCCTTAGATTGTCTGTAAGATATTTTTTCAATTTTAACATGTTTCACTACGCATCTCCAACCTGTGACCGACATAGTTCAAGTACATTACTATCTTATAGACAGAACATTGTTTAGGAAATCATTGGCTAAAGGACAGGTAAGGGGAGGTGCTCTTGTAGTCTTCAGTTTCAAGCAAGGTATATAAATGCTACAGCATTTGAGCAATAGAGAACTCCTTCTGCTGCATAGGTAACGTCAGCAGCATGTATAGCAGAGAGGTCGGCTACAAAGTTTGACAACCAAAGAAACTCTTCTACAGTGATATGTACACGATATCAACGGCAGATTCTATATCATACTGGTAGTGCCGCTACCTTTCTCACTGAAGACAAACCCTGGCGCTGCTATATTATCAGTCTTGTGTTGAGAAGACCAGTCGTCGATTCAACAAATCAACTTCCTCAAAAAAACTTTCTGCTGATCCATGCCTACAGTCTGAATAGACATCTTGATCTACATTAACTGAGCTTATCTGCCTTTGATCTTTGACATCTTTGGTATAGTAAAGGCAAAAAAGATTAACATACGAATACTAGGCCAATATTTGATATGGCATTCAACAAAATTCTTTATCTTGTCCTATCCATCACAGTGGTGACCGGCCTAGTTCGGGACAATGAATGCAAACTACCTCCAACAAATTTCTATACAAAGATATATATCGCTTTCAGAACTAAATGTTCTACAAACACTAGAAATACTAAGTGTGATGAGGTACAACCTAAAAATCTAACAACATTTTTTCATAAAGCCTCAACAATGAAATATGAAGATGCCGGTGTTGTCAACTACGAGGTTCTGAACCAGATAATGGTGCTGCTTTACAATGAACACAGTAGTCCATTTTGGTATGATCTCCATGAAGATGAAAACACAAGGGAACGATTGCAGACGCAGATAGTTTCCCTAAAGCAATGTTTAGAGAAAGCAGAAAGAAGAGAAGAAACATCGTCTTCAAAAGGAATTAGTAAAGCAATTTACGAATGTTTTATCTCCTGACTGTAAAGCTATTTCGATGTGTAGATGATACAACAATCCTATTAAAGGTGGAAAACCTAAACTCAGTAAAAATCAGCGCTACTACAATAAAGTTAAACTTCATTCCTGAAGCTACAAAGTGTCGGCTACAAAGTGTCAGCTACAAATAACAAGAAAATGTTCATATAATAAACAAATGTTTTCAAATCCTTACATTGTCTGCAAGATATTTCGTCGTCCACAATGTGTCGTCGGATATTTAGTTTGCCACAAAGTGTCGTCGTATATTTCGTCAGCCACAAAGTGTCTTCGTATTTTTGTCAGTCACAAAGTGTCGTATATTTCGTCGTCCACAAAGTGTTGGATATTTCGTCGGCCACAAAGTGTCGTCGTATTTTTGTCAGTCACAAAGTGTTGGATATTTCGTTGGCCTCAAAGTGTCGTCGGATATTTCGTCGTCCAAAGTGTCGTTGGATATTTCGTCATCCACAAAGTGTCGTCGGATTTTAGTTTGCCACAAAGTGTCGTCGTATATTTCGTCGTCCACAAAGTGTTGGATATTTCGTCGGCCACAAAGTGTCGTGATTTTTGTCGTCACAAGTGGTTTATTTGTTGGCCTCAAAGTGTCGGCTATTTCTTCGGTTGCAAAAGTGTCGTCGTTATTTTTGTCGGCCACAAAGTGGTGTTATTATTTCGTAGTTTCCAAAGTCTAGTTGGATATTGTCTGCACAAAGTGTCGTCGTATATTTCGTCCACAAAGTGTCGTTTATATTTCGTCGGTCCACAAAGTGTCGTCGGAAATTTAGTCTGCCACAAAGTGTCGTCATATTTTTGTCGTCACAAAGTGTCGTCGATATTTCGTCGTCCACAAAGTGTCGTCGTATATTTCGTTCGGCCACAAAGTGTCATTATATTTCGTCGTCCACAAAGTGTCGTGGATATTTCGTCGTCCAAAGTGTCGTCGATATTTCGTCGCCACAAAGTGTCATCTGATATTTCGTCGTCCACAAAGTGTCATTGGATATTTCGTCATCCACAAAGTGTCGTCGGATATTTCGTCTGCCACAAAGTGTCGTCGTATATTTCGTAGTCCACAAAGTGTCGTCGTATATTTTGTCGTTCATAAGTGTCGTCTATATTTCGGCACAAAGTGTCGTCAGTTATTTCGTCGTCCACAAAGTGTTCGATATTCGTCGGCCACAAAGTGTCGTCGTATTTTTGTCGTCACAAAGTGTTGGTTATTTATTTAGCCTCAAAGTGTCGGAATTTCGTCTGCACAAAGTGTCGTCGTATATTTTGTCGTCCACAAAGTGTCGTTTATTATTTCGTCGCCAAAGTCTAGTCGTATATTTCGTCTGCCACAAAGTGTCGTCGTATTTCGTCGGCCACAAAGTGTCGTTTGATTTCGTCGTCCACAAAGTGTCGTCGGATATTTCGTCGGCCTCAAAAGTGTCGTCGGATATTTAGTCGTCCACAAAGTGTCGTCAGATATTTCGTCGTTTTTTGTCAGTCACAAAGTGTTGGATATTTAGTTGGACTCAAAGTGACGTCGGATATTTCGTCGGCCGCAAAGTGTCGTCGTATATTTCGTCGGCCACAAAGTGTCGTTTATTTTAGTTGTCCACAAAGTGTCGCGGATATTTAGTCTGCCACAAAGTGTCGTCGTATATTTCGTCGTCCACAAAGTGTCGTCGGATATTTAGTCGTCCACAAAGTGTTGGATATTTCGTCGGCCACAAAGTGTCGTGGATATTTGTCGTCCACAAAGTGTCGTCAGATATTTCGTCGGCCACAAAGTGTCGTCGGTATTTTTCCAGTCACAAGTGTTGGATATTTAGTTGGCCTCAAGTGACGTCGGATATTTAGTCGGCTGCAAAGTGTCATCGTATATTTCGTCGGCACAAAGTGTCGTTTATTATTTGTCGTCCATAAAGTCTAGTCGGATATTTAGTTGCCACAAAGGGTCGTCGTATATTTCGTCGGCCACAAAGTGTCGTTTATTATTTTCGTCGTCCACAAAGTGTCGTCGGATATTTTAGTGCCTCAAAGTGTAGTCGTTATATTTCGTCAGCCACAAAGTGTCGTCGGATATTTAGTCGTCCACAAAGTGTCGTCAGATATTTCGTCGGCCACAAAGTGTGTCGTATTTTTGTCAATCACAAAGTGTTGGATATTTAGTTGGTCTCAATGTGACGTCGGATATTTCGTCGCGCCGCAAAGTGTGTCGTTATTTCGTCGGCCACAAAGTGTCGTTTATTATTTCGTCGTCCATAAAGTGTCGTCGGAAATTTAGTCTGCCACAAAGTGTCGTCGTATATTTCGTCGTCCACAAAGTGTCGTATTATTTCGTCGTCCACAAAGTGTCGTCGTATATTTCGTCGTCCACAAAGTGTCGTCGGATTTTGTCGTCCACAAAGTGTCGTCGTATATTTCGTCGGCCACAAAGTGTCATTGCATATTTCGTCGTCCACAAAGTGTCGGATATTTCGTCGTCCACAAAGTGTCGTCGGATATTTCGTCGTCCACAAAGTGTCGTCGATATTTCGTCGTCCACAAAAGTGTCGTCGGATATTTAGTCTGCCACAAAGTGTCGTCGTATATTTCGTCGGCCACAAAGTGTCGTCGGATATTTTGTCGTCCACAAAGTGTGTCGGATATTCGTCGGCCACAAAGTGTCTTCGTATTTTTGTCAGTCACAAAGTGTTGGATATTTAGTCTGCCACAAAGTGTCGTTGTATATTTCGTCGTCCACAAAGTGTCGTCGGATATTTCTCCCACAAAGTGTCGTCGGATATTTCGTCGTCCACAAAGTCTAGTCGGATGTTTAGTCTGCCACAAAGTGTCGTCGTATATTTCTTCGGCCGCAAAGTGTCGTCGGATATTTTGTCGGCCGCAAAGTGTCGTCGAATATTTTGTCGGCCTCAAATTGTCGACTACAAATCCCATCTCCAGCACTGCCGCTGG
>NW_024400020.1:0-62541 GCF_905171765.1 Bufo bufo
CATAGATACGTTCATAGAGATAGATGGCATCATTTATTTTTATTAAGGCTATGCCATGAGTGGGCAGCACAGTGGCTCACTGGTTGGCACTGGTGCCTTGCAGTACTGGGGTCCTAGGTTCGAATCTGACCAATAACAACATCTGCATGGAGTTTGTATGTTCTCCCTGTGCTTGTGTGGGTTTCCTCCAGTTTCCTCCTACAGTCCAAAGACATACTGATAGGGAACTTAGATTGTGAGCCCCATTAAGGACAGTTGGATGCTAATGTCTGTAAAGAGTTGCGGGATATAGCAGCGCTATATAAGTGCATAAAATAAATAAATAAATTAGGTCTGGGCACCTTGGGAGACTTTTTGAAGAGTATGGGTTTCTACTGTAAAATACCAGAAATGCATTTTCATTCAAACATAAGGTGCAGCAAATAATGACTGTTGGGCTCCACGTTTACCCCTATCTTATATACAGGGTGGCCCACGAAAAAGTAGCCCACCTCCAGCGATAGTATGACAAGATGAATGAGAAAGTGGATTGTTATTTTTTTAATTACCCACAAGTCACAAAAGATGCTGAAAGTGGTCCCTGTTCCGGTCTATGCATCTTTGGGCACATCGGATTATGTTGGCCGATACTGCTTGCAGCTCTACAGCAGTGATGCTGCAGAAACAAAAATGTCCTGCTCTTTCCAACAAGATGGGACAACATGCCACACCTCACTGGCACGGATTGATGAACTGTTGATGTAGGAGCAAACTGTGAGCAAGGGGTTATGGCCACCACGTTCCTCAGACTTGTCCTCGTGCAATTTTTATCTGTTGGGAAATTCAAAACAGAAAATGTCCGCTAACAATCCACATCCCTGGATGAACTGAAGGAAAATATCACAAACACTATCCGCAACATTACAAGTAGTATCAGCCGACATAATCCGACGTGCCCAAAAATGCATAGATATGAATGGGGACCACTTTCTGCATCGTGTGGCATGTGGGTTATTAAAAAAACAATCCACTTGCTCATTCATTTTGTCATACTATTGCTGGAGACTGTCTACTTTTTCGTGGGCCACCCTGTATTACCCCTTCTCAACATAGAGAAGGGATACATGATGACCTTTCTATGTGTGTCATTCCTATGCAATGACCTATTTGCGTATATTCTCCTACTAGTGACATCACTGTGTGCATTATTGCTATTTTGTGACATAACTGTGTAAATTATCTGCAATATGTACAATAAAGTCACTTCAACTTTTACATTATCCTTGTGCATCAGGGAGACCATAATAATCATAAAATTCATGTACTGGAATTGCTGCAGAAGGTGGTCATGATAGAGTGGGGCCCAAGTCAATTTTGCTATGAAGCCCCACGGTTACTTGCTATGCCCCTGGAATGTACATTACATATAAAGATTCTGCAAGCAGCTACATTCGGTCAGGGAGCTGTCAGAATGGCTAGAGCTGCTGCACAGATTTAGGGGGTCATTTCCTATACTGAAATACTCCTAAATTAGGCTTCTTTCAGGCGCAGATGGCGGGTCAATGCTTAGTTGCTGTTTTAGGCGTAGAAAGTGGATGCGCTGAAGTTATAACTTTGGCGGATACCCCGCTAGCTACAGGCTTTTATTATAATAAATGTGCCCCTTAATTTCAACAGAACTTAAAGCGAACCTGTCACCTCACCACCTGGTGGCCAGGGCTGTGGGAGTGCACATAGGCCAGTGCCTTTTCCTATATTGTGTAAGCACGACCACCGCTGCTGGATTACAGGGTGGTCGTAACCATGGAAATGAGCAGTGTATAATGTGACTGAGAAAGGAATCAAGCCAGCAAAGGAGGCAATATGAACAATAACAATACATTAGTAATTGCATTGTATTAAATTTCTCTACATGATAAATGCCATTTGCTGAAGTGAGACAAGTGTTTTTGCCTTTTTTTTTGTTTTGTTTGGATGAATCAATATAAAAGTGTTTTTGTGCTTCAGGGTATTAAACATTGATATTTTTAATTTAACATATATATTGCTATATCACATTTTTAATAAGAGGAATTAATGAAATTGCTGGACCAATTGATGGGAGGATCATGAAACCAGTCATGGAATGCCCAGTGTATAGGAGTCGGAGACACTCCTTTGTGAGTCCAGAAGACTGGAAAGCAACAAAATAGTCTCCCATTTGAAAGGCTGACCTTTCTCCCCTGGCAACTAGAGATGAGTGAATTTTATTTAAAAATTTGATTTGCCGTTTCGCCAAATAAAAAAATAAAAAATTGGTTCGATCCGAATAAATTCCCAGCGAATTACGTTAAAAAACTGCTATTTCCTGGCTGCAGAGAGCCTTTATAGTGTTGTAGAACACTGTGCCTTGCAGTTACACACATATGGAGTCTGCTTTGGTAGTGAAATAATACTGTGATTTCGTATGACATGCAGATGACAGGCGTCACTCTTAGAATCACTGCACACTGCACTTATTTGGGCAGTTACGGGGCCAAATAACTCAAGTATGAACTCATCCTTACAGGTCGATGTTAGCGCCAAGACCTGCAAAAATTATATATCTGACAAGAATAGGCATTTCTATAAAGGACCATCCGTGTTTTGCGGATCCGCAATTTGAGGACCGCAAAACACGGCACGTTTGTGTGAACAAGCCCTTAATCTGAAGATATGCTAACAAATCAGAGGCCTTTGGCTAAAACTTCTCAAAGGGGTATTCAGGTAGGTGAAAATTATCCAGCTCTATCCATTTCTATGGAAGTTCCGGAGATAGGCGAGTACAGTGCTTGGCTATCTCCGGAACACCCACAGAAATGAATGGAGCGGCCGTGCGCTTGTGCGACCGGCCGCGCAGGTCATTTCAGGGGAGCAGCAGGGGGCTTGCCGGGGATACAGGGCCCTGTTCTTGTGATTGGTGGGGGTCCCACCGGTAGTACCCCCACCAACCTGATCTGATAACTTTTTCCTACCGCAATACCCTTTTAAAGGTATATAACTAAATTAGTACATACTGTATATCAACTAATGATTTAATACCTTGTGCAATCCATCTCTAAAAGGAGATGTTAGGATTAATATGCCTAATGTAGTTGTATATCTGATAATTCCAGTCTGGCTCAACATCTTCCTCCTTGAGTCAGCCTCCACACACTAAAGTGGTTTTCTGGGAGTTTTATACTGATGTCCTATCCTCTGGATAGGTCATCAATATCTGATCGGTGGTGGTCTGACATCCAGGACCCTCGCTGATCAGCTGTTTGAGAATGCTACAGACCTTCTCACGGTTTACCAATCAGAGCGCTGTACATTGTATAGAGCTGCGCCTAGTCCATGTGACCAATGAATGTGATGTCACATGGCCTAGGGAAAGCTGAGAGAAAGCTGTGGCACTACTGCCTTCTCAAACAGCTCATTGGCGGGGGTCCCGGGTGTAGTGATGGACGAACATCGGCCGGGACGGTTCGCGAAACCGCAAGTTCGCGCAGGGCCCCATTCACTTTAAAGGCAGGCGAAGCTGGAATACCTCACAAATAGTCCCACAACATGGACAGTGGCTTATCTCCACTCTCTAGTCTTGTGTTTTTATTGCATTATGGTTCTATAAAATAAAATACAAAATGAAAAAATGTTATTATTGTGTGTTTGGAAGCATGTGCCATGTATTGCCATGGTAGAACATGTCCTATTCTTGTCCGTTTGGGGACAAGGATTGGAAATTTCTACAGAAGTAAAAAAATAAAGGTCTGGCTTTTAGCGTATCCGCCATTTACAGACAATAAAACACTTACGACTGTGTACATGAGCCCTAATATGTATATTTACTCATATTCCTATGTAGACCTACAGCCTGTCCACCTCATGCTGTGAGTAGAGACTTTATCTCTAGACCTCCATACATTTCCATGGGATTAAGTGATTTGCCTGTGTGAAGATTGGTGCTCATCTTATTAAACAATACCACAATGGCCCAGTTGACCCAACATCAGGTATTAGCATAATTGAATTGGATCAAAAAATTTATGTTCCTATCACCACACAGCCTCCCAGATTCAGCGGAGCCGAAAGTCATCCTTTATCAAATACAGAAGGATCAGAACGATATGGGATACAACTCACACAATAAGATATATAATACACGCTACAAGATTGGCCGTCTATCTATAGCAGGTCCGATTCTACCTAAGCCCCACTAAAGTGAAAGGAGAGAGCAGCACAACGTCGGCCACTTCCTCCTTTTCTGGCTGTGTGTGACAGGGTCCCTTTCTTGGAAATGTTACTGCAGATTTTGCTGACATTCCACAGTGGATTTCGGTGCGGATTTACCAAAGATCTAACCCTACGCATTGCAAACGGTGAAATATACAGTGGAAATCTGTAGCATAAATTAAACCAATCAGATTCTATCTTTTATTTTTTTCTGGGAGCCCCTTTGGAAAATGAAATGAGGAATCTGATTGGTTGCTATGGGCAACTAAGCCAGTTCTACTTTACACCAGTTTGATAAATGACCCCCTTAATTCTTCTCTGTACCAATCCTGATTCCTATTCGTTTTGAATGTGTACTCTTTGTGGAAGCTTCCATGCTGATTTTTTTTAGATGACATATTGGTCATTTCAAAGACAATGTATAAGAAACTGGTTATACTAAAATCTTGTTAATGTGATAGTTTGGTAGATCGCTACTTTTTGGCACCAAAAGAAAAGTCCACTGGAATCTGTGTAAATTCAGATGTAGCAAATGGACTTGAGGGCATGGGTGTGCATATTACACCTCAAATCTGTCATTACACTCCCTAAATTAGCATTCTTAGGGCAGCTTTTAAATGCCATAGTGATTAGGGGCCTTTCTAGTGACAAGTATATTGTAGAGTCTCCAGTCAGTCAAGAAAGGGTTAATACTAAAGTGCACGAGGTAGGTATCAATAATAAGCCCCTGTAGTAACTATGGCAACTGTGCTGCTGATGTCATAGATGCATACGTCTATGACATAAAGAACCCACAGATGAAGGTTCCATAACAGAAGGACAAACGGCCATTTGCAGAGCAATGCTTGATGTGTCTGGAGACCTGGAGCTTCACCATCTGTAGAGGGAGGGAGGGGACGCCCGCCTAGCGTGCATGCAGCATCCTCCCTGTTTTTTAAAGGGCAAGGTTTTTGAAAGGTGGGTACATTGCTTCAAAATACAGGGATGGTAGGGAAGACAAAGAATTTGAGCCATAATTTCGGAGCGACAGCTACTACTTTGCTCCTGCGGCAGGTGCTGTGGTCTTCTAACATGACCTCTCCACTGTGGTGAACTAAATAGGAGGCTGCTCCCCCCGATTCACAGAAGCGGCTTTGCCCCTGGAAGAGAAGCTTATGTTGAGCTTTACTATATAAGAGTATCTTGAACTGTGCATTGGCCTCTTTTAACTGGGTTATATTTTGCTCATTATGATGAGCAGTCGATACACCCTGTAATCTCCTAATTGTCTCTGTCAACTGTTGTTCCCTTTGACGAAGTTCAACCCTATACCGGTTAATTTTAGAGAAGTATATGCCCCTTATATGGGCCTTCAGTGCATCCCACACATAATGAATATGTGTCGAGCCTACATTGATGCCCCAGAATTCCTGTATTTCATGGTCTATCTGACCCTGCTCCCCTATCACATGCAGCCAGTGCGAGTTCAATTTAAAAGTTCTGCCTGAGGCTGGAGAATCCACCTCTCTGAGCGAGATCAGGACTGGAGAATGATCTGATATTCCATGAGGTTCATATTTCATTTTCAAAATTTGATGACACAGATCGCGACTTGCAAAGGCCAGATCAATACGGGACATTGAGCCATAGGACTGGCTAAAGCAAGAATAAATTCTCCTGTTGCCATAGAGGTGGCGCCAGATATCCACCAGCGCCAGCTCCTGGCAAGCAGAGCTCAAAGGAAATCCAGTCCGACCTCGCCCAGAAGAGGTAGAAAAACGATCCAACCCAGGATCAGGTACAGATTTAAAATCTCCGGCTACTAGTAACGGACACGGGTTTTTTGTAGCAAGATATTTAGATAATAGAGAAAAAACTGTTGATTTATATGGTGGAGGAATATAGATGAACGCCATTATAATCTCCTGCCCTTTCCAATACCCATGCAAGAAGACAAATCTCCCTTCTTTATCAATCATGTTATCCACCAGTAGAAATTCCATCCCACCGTGAATGTAAACACTAACCCCTCTTGCATAAGAGGAGAAGTAAGCATGGTATTCAAAAGAAGCCCATTTTCTTTTCAATGTATAGAGCCTGCCTACTGTTGCATGGGTTTCTAATAATACAACAATTGCCGGCAAATGACGGGCCACCTGATCAAACACCACCGTCCTCTTCACCCTGTCTCCCAACCCTCTCACATTCCAGAATAGAATATTACGTGGCATAGGCAGTAAATAACTGGTAATCCTGGTCCCCCATCTAGGAGAGAGACACATAAGCCTATAAAGCGAGTGACGACAGCCAATCCCTCCCTTATACCCACCCCCAAAATACCCCCTCCATGGTTGATAAGGAAAAGCACCTTACCCATCAACCTCTTCCAATCCACCAAACCTCCCCCCCAACTACTTTTCCCCCTAGCCTCCCTCCTCCCCACAGCCATATTTTCTTTATAACCCGACCGTGTCCAGCCATTGAACGGCATCCGCCTGTGTAAAGAAAAAACAGACCAAATCATTGTGAACCACCCTCAATTTGGCTGGGTACATCATTGAGTACTTAATGTTAGCTGCAGCTAATCTTTTTTTTTACAACAAAGAAACATCTTCTTTTAATTTGGGTCTCAAAGAAACATCTTCTTTTAATCTGGGTATATTGATATCAAATTACCATCAAAGTATGTGTCTAATACTTCTCTTTTACGTCTAAGTACCCAGTCCCGGTCCTTGGAGCAAACTAGTTTCGCCAGGATTGCCCCAGAAGGAGCCCCTGGAGGAGGCTTCTTGGAGGGGATTCTGTGGGCCCTTTCAAAGCAGAAAGTAGATACATCATAATCTGGCCCTAGATTATCAACCAACCATTTTTGGATAAAATAATGCTGGGTTATCCTGTTCTGTCCCTTCTGGAAAACCTACTAATCGCAAGTTATATCTACGGGACCTATCTTCCAGATCTATCAGTTTCCCTCTAAGCCAGGAGCGGTCTGCATCTACCTCTTCCAATCTCTTTTTTAATAGTCTGGTCTCTGAAGTGGCAGAGTCCACTGCAGATTCCAGTTCCTTCACCTTCACTCCTAGTTTAGCCATCTCATCTCTGATTATCGTGATATCCCCTTGTACTGCTGAGAGGGACAAGGCCATCTCTGCGACAGAAGTGTTGGTAACATTTACTACTCCCAATATATCCGAGAGTTTATTATTAATACTCTCAAAACCTTCGTTTGAAGGTCCGGTCCGTATTAACCACTCCCTGCTCAGCCTGTAGGACAGATCTTTGCACACCTCCCCTGGTTTTAGGTGGAGGAGACTTCAAAAATTTGTCTATGCGAGCTTGGGGGCTTCCCCCCTGACCACCTTTCGGCGAGGACATCCCTCCTGATTTACGGTATTTAGGCAGCATTTTAAGGGGCTCCGTACACACAGTTCACACGGGGGAAAAAACAATATTAAAGCCTGCCAATATAACACACAGAGGGATCTCCAAAACCAGATCCACTGGCTGTCCGGATCGGGAAAGGGAGATCCCCCACATCAACTATAAGACCCAGACACCCTACTTCAAAATCATATAAACACGAATGGCGCACACATAGATTAAACACAGGTGAATATGACTCCTGGCGTCCAGAAAAGCTGAATACATATAGAAGGGAGGCATAAAGACTCAAGGATACACATTGACTAGAACAGAGACATGTAAATATTCCGCTGTATACGAACACCCTCCTGCCGCTATACAAACTTAAACTCAGACTATACAGGCGTAGGGCTCCTTCAACCCCAATTGGCAGTCTGATTCAAATAGCGCAGAAGGCTGCAGGCAAAAGCCACTGCAAGTCTAAAGATCTTACTGCATAAGGGTATAATAAGAGTAGATAAGTTTAACTCATAGATCGTCTGCATGGGCCAGCCCAAGGCCTCTTCAGACCTCACGATCCAGCCCTCCAGACAGAGCCCCCAAATAGGCCTGATCCACCCAGCAAACAAGCAGACAAAATTATCAAGTCGCTCAGCAAGATTCCTACCAGCGCCTGATATTCAAAGGGCAGGACCATAGAGGTATACACACGGAGGCACCTGAGAGTCACAGGTGGCGCAGAAGGTCTTCTTCTGTGATCTCAATCCTTCGCAAGCACACAGCACACAGAAGGATTTCGGCTCCACAGACCAACATCATCCAGCCTCCACACAAGACTCCACCGACGTCCACATCCAGGCACCCCCGCTCACCAGCATCCACCGCAGGGTCAGGAGGAAAAAAGGCACAGCAGCGCCCACACGCTATTCACCAGCATCCACCGCAAGGGCAGGAGGGGAAAAGAAAGCGCAACAGCGCCCACACACCAGGACCACAGGAGCGCCACCAACTCCCGTCACCCACCAGAGGTGAGCGACTATACTTCAGCCGGTCCAACCACGGGCTCTGTCTCTTTTGCGGCTAGGCAGGGTGAGAATATGGCTACAGCAGCTAGGACAATTAGGGCAGCGTCTTCAGAGCTCACGTCGGCTCCATCTTTCAAACCAGCGCTACCACGCGTCACAGAGAGCAGCTCCCGACTTACCACAGACGGACGCTCCCGGCAGGTCACAGGCTGGGCTCCGCGTTCACCATCACAACGGGAGGCAGAGAGAGGGGGAAGTGGCGGAGGGGGGAGCGCGGCACGCACCCCTACGTCATGCCGCCTCGTCAGTACTGATGCTGGCACAGACGAATCGAATAGCGCTGGTTAAGATGATTATCTTGCCTATTGTGATGTACCCGATGTGTGCTGCCCCAGTTTGGATCGATGATATCTTTTTTTACAGACTGGAGACTCTTATTAACCATCTAATATGGGGAAGGAAGAGGGTCAGGATAAAGCAAAGATATCTATGGTTGTCGGAATCAGATGGTGGGTTATCATTCCCTTTCTTTCAGGGGTATTATTTATGTGCACAGGTTCAACGTTGTTGTAGTTTTACAGATAGTTTATTAGCACGATATTTGTCGTAGGTCTGGGGAAAACCAATAGATAATATTTTTTAGGGATGTCCCGATACCATTTTTTTAAGACTGAGTACGAGTACCGATACTTTTATTTAAGTACTCACCGATACCAATTACCGATACTAATTTTAACAATAAAATACACACACATGTATTTTCTGACCACTGACCAACCAAATGGCCCAAAAACAGAACTATAACATTCCAAGGAGACATTACACTGAATGGGGGCCACAAAGAGACATTATACTGTATGGGGGCCACAAAGAGACATTATACTGTATGGGGGCAGCCACAAGGAGACGTTATAATGTATGGGGCGGCCACAAGGAGACGTTATACTGTATGGGGCGGCCACAAGGAGACGTTACACTGTGTGGGGGCAGTCACAAGGAGACATTATACTGTATGGGGGCAGCCACCAGGAGACGTTATACTGTATGGGGGCAGCCACAAGGAGACGTTACACTGTGTGGGGGCAGCCACAAGGAGACGTTATACTGTATGGGGGCAGCCACAAGGAGACGTTATAATGTATGGGGCAGCCACAAGGAGACGTTATACTGTATGGGGCGGCCACAAGGAGACGTTACACTGTGTGGGGGCAGCCACAAGGAGACATTATACTGTATGGGGGCAGCCACAAGGAGACGTTATACTGTATGGGGGCAGCCACAAGGAGACGTTATACTGTATGGGGCGGCCACAAGGAGACGTTACACTGTGTGGGGGCAGCCACAAGGAGACGTTACACTGTATGGGGCAGCCACAAGGAGACGTTACACTGTATGGGGGCAGCCACAAGGAGACGTTACACTGTATGGGGCAGCCACAAGGAGACGTTACACTGTATGGGGGCAGCCACAAGGAGACGTTACACTGTATGGGGCGGCCACAAGGAGACGTTACACTGTATGGGGGCCACAAGGAGACGTTACACTGTGTGGGGGCAGCCACAAGGAGACGTTACACTGTATGGGGCGGCCACAAGGAGACGTTACACTGTATGGGGGCAGCCACAAGGAGACGTTACACTGTATGGGGGCAGCCACAAGGAGACGTTACACTGTGTGGGGCGGCCACAAGGAGACGTTACACTGTATGGGGGCAGCCACAAGGAGACGTTACACTGTATGGGGGCAGCCACAAGGAGACGTTACACTGTATGGGGGCCACCAGGAGACTTTATACTGTATGGGGGCCACAAGGAGATGTTATACTGTATGGGGCGGCCACAAGGAGACGTTACACTGTGTGGGGCGGCCACAAGGAGACGTTATACTGTATGGGGGCCACAAGGAGATGTTATACTGTATGGGGCGGCCACAAGGAGACATACTGTAAGGAGTCAGGACAACAATTTTTGAAGCCCTTCCCTCCTCAGTATAATAGTCTTGTGGCCATCATACAGTAATGTATATTTCTTCTTGCCCTAATGCCTGCTTTTAGAGATCAATGTGCAGCTTGCAGGCAGGAAGGGAAGGACCAGGGCCATAGAAGACAGACACTATCTCCTTTAGAGGGACTCGCTCCTGGCAAACACAGCTCTGCTGCAGTGAATGCAGTGGAGCAGTCGGTGATGTAATTGCAGGGACTCAGAGAATCGTCTGAGAGTTTGGTGGCCACCCGACGGCTTAGGGAGGGTGGGCAGGGACTGGTGGCCCCCCCCCCCCTGTTTTCCTACCCCTGTTAATATATATTTCCTCTGATGCCTGTTCTGGTGGGGCATGCAGGGGTTAATGAAGGGATCCGGTTAGGAGAGTGGGCGGTCAGCCAGGAGGGCATATATGCCTCTGTCCCGCCTTCCCTCTTCCTCTTTGAGCGGAAGCGCTTTGTGGGTAAGGAAGCAGCGCTCTGTCCGCATGAAGATGTCCGCCTCAGATGCCCCCCTGCTGGAGGCTTTGAGGGCGAGAATGGTGGAGGGGGGTGAGGGATGGCTGCGCTCATTTTTGAGCAGCCTCGGTTCCCCTCAGCCTTCCTCCTCCCCTGGCTTGGCGTGCACCCCTGGGGAGGTAATGTTAGCTGATCCCAGTACTGCAGTGGGGGGCCGGCGGTCCGCTCGGTTCATCCGCCCCCCCGCTAGGTTTGGGCACAGTCCCCCCCCTTCATTTCCCCGTACCTTAGGTGCTGCTATCAGTGCTGATGCAGCTCTGGCTGGCCGGCAGGTCCCCTGTGCTGCCGAGTCAGCGATGGCTCCGCCCCTTCCTGTTTCCTCCTCCCTTGTGTCCCGTCCTGCTGCCGCTTGTGTGACTGCAGCTTGGGGCAGAAGTATTATCATGGGAGCGCAGGCAAGCAGCTCCTCCTCCCAGGGTCTCCCCCTCACCCCTCCAGCTTCTCAGCCCTTGGCCCCTCATGAGCCCCAGGGGCAGTTACAAGTAGATGGGGCTTTGCCACCAGCAGCAGTTATAGAGGTGGCTGCCCCCCATTCTCACAATGATGATGTGGTGCAGGTGGCCTCCCTTTCCACCCCTGCATTTAATTCTTGCCCGCTGCCACCCCCCTCTCCCCTCCCCCATGGGTCACGCCAGCGCAGGGTCCGGTCCAGTTCGTCATCCTCCTCTCCGGAGAGCAGGAGACGCGGTCGGCGGGGTTCACGCAGGCGTCACTCCCGCCGCAGGTCTGGAGGCTCGGCGTGGAGCAGGCGCTCCAGATCCTCCAGATGGCGCTCTCCGTCCTCCTCTGAAGGGTCGTTGGCGGCATCGGTGGAGTCTGGTAGAGCAGCACGTTCGCGTCGCAGTGGGCGGTCGCGTCATCAGTCATCCAGGGTCCGTAGCCTG
The DNA here is from genome assembly GCF_905171765.1 of Bufo bufo. Taxonomy (NCBI): domain Eukaryota; kingdom Metazoa; phylum Chordata; class Amphibia; order Anura; family Bufonidae; genus Bufo; species Bufo bufo. The sequence continues at coordinate 11,958 of NW_024400020.1, forward strand.
GCTCCTGCGACGGCTGTTCAGCCTGAGGTTTCAGTTCCCGTTCCTGCGGTGGTTCCAGTCGCTTCTTCTGGTGAGTACCAACCTACTGAAGTTTTGGGGGCGGGGGCGGGGGATATGAACACAGCCGAGTTAATGAAGATGTTGTTAGAGCGTTTGCAACAGCCTGCCCAGGTTCAGGGACCCCCTCCTCCCAGTGTTAAACAGGCCCCGGTACTTGCGGGGGTTCACAAGGATTCATGCTATTGCGGGGTCAGCCTCCTTGGTTCCCACCTGGAGGAAGCGGTTAGGGAGAAGGTGTGGGCTAACCAGTACGTGGATGTTTGGTCCCTCATATCGGTGGACCAACACACGGTGGACAAGGAGAGGCGCTTCTCGGATAAACCTTCTGAGCGTAGACCTCGGGTGGCCAAGACCATGAACAATTGGTTGCAGGCCTTTTCTGTTTTGGGTTGTGTTATGGGACAGCGTCATCCTGAGCGATGTTCCGAGCTGTTCGTTTATCAGGATATTATTTATAGTGCCTACAAATCGCATGGGGGCAGCGCCTGGTGGCGATACGATGAGGAGTTTCGTCGTCGCTTGGCGTTACATCCAGAGATGGGGCGGGGGGTGAAGGCGACGGACGTGTGGTTGAGATTAATGGTGGCACAGAGGCCCCCTCCCTTTCCAGCGGCGGCCGCTGGTTCAGGGGGATCACCTTCCCATGGACCGGTGGCCGTCCGCCGTCCCGGGTCTTGCTGGTTGTTTAACGAAGGGAGCTGCAGGTTTGCTGGGTTGTGTAGATTCAAGCATGAGTGCTCCGCCTGTGGAGGCCCTCACCCAGCTAGTAAGTGCACCCGCCCCGCAGTTAGGTCTGCCAAACAGTTTGAACAAGGGGGATATAAGGACCCCGGTGAGCGTGGCAGAGATGGGCCCCTGGTTAGACAGGTACCCCAATAAACAGGCTGCGTCTCAACTCCGGTTTGGTTTTTCCTTTGGGTTTTTTATCCCCTTTGTTCTTAACCGTTCTCCGGTTTTTTCGGATAACTTGAAGTCGGCTCGGGAGTTACCAGAGGTTCTCAGGGACAAGGTCTATAAGGAGGTTTCATTGGGCAGGATTAAGGGTCCGTTTGATGAGGTACCTTTCCCTAATTTACGGGTCTCCCCGCTTGGCGTGGTCCCTAAGAAAGAACCGGGTAAGTTCAGGTTGATTCATCATTTGTCCCACCCCAAGGGTTCGTCAGTGAACGATGCCATTAGTCCGGAGGACGCTTCTGTGTCTTACGTCTCCTTTGACCGAGCGGTTGCGTTGGTCAGGGAGGCGGGCAAGGGGGCCCTCCTGGCCAAGTCGGATATTGAATCAGCTTTCCGTCTGCTCCCTGTTCACCCTGATTGTTTTCATTTACTAGGTTGCTGTGTAGACGGTAAGTATTACTATGATACGTGTCTCCCTATGGGTTGCTCCATTTCATGTCATTATTTTGAGTTGTTTGGTTCTTTTCTGGAATGGGTCGTCCGTTATGAGTCGGGCTCTACATCGGTTTTACATTATTTGGATGACTTTCTTTTTGTTTCTCCAGGATCTGGGGATGGTTGCTTGTTATTGCTGAACTTGTTTTTAGAGAGGATGGCGCAGTTTGGGGTTCCGATTTCCATGGAGAAAACAGAAGGCCCTGTCACGTGTTTGTCGTTTCTGGGTATTGAGATTGACACGGTTGATATGGTTTTTCGGTTGCCAGGTGATAAGCTTCAGAAGCTTTTAGATTTAATTGATGGGTTTTTGGCAGTTAAGAAGGTTACCCTCCTACAGATGCAGTCTCTTTTGGGCCTCTTGTGCTTTGCTTGTAGGGTGATGCCCATGGGCCGTGTTTTTGCCCGCCGTTTATCTTTAGCTACCAGGGGTGTGCAGTCCCCCCGCCATCGCATTCGGGTCACTGCGTCACTGAAGAAGGACTTGCGGGTCTGGAGGGCTTTTCTACAATCTTTCAATGGTCATACCTGTTACATGTCGGTGGTTACCCCTAACTCTGAACTGTCCCTGTTTTCAGATGCTTCCGGGTCATGTGGTTTTGGTACGATTTTGGGGGTGGAATGGTGTGCCGGTGAGTGGCCTGACGCCTGGCGATCTGCTGGTTTGTGCAAGAACCTCACGTTATTGGAGTTGTTCCCGATTGTGGTGTCGGTGGAATTGTGGAAGGACCGGCTAGCCAATAAGCATGTTTCTTTTTGGACGGACAATTTGAGTGTGGTTTATGCTGTCAATACCTTGTCTTCCTCTTCTCTCCCGGTTCTGGCGTTGCTCCGGCATCTCGTACTTCGGTGCCTCGAATGTAATATCTGTTTTAGGGCTCGTCATGTTCCAGGTGTTGATAATAAAATTGCTGATGCTCTTTCCCGTTTTCGTTGGCAGGATTTCAGGTCTTTTCTTCCGGGAGCGGATTTGGAGGGCAGGGAATGCCCGTCGTACCTGTGGGACCTGGTGGACAGGAGCTGATGTCGCTGGTTCGTTCATCTGTTTCCCCGGCGACTTGGCAGGCGCATGGTAAGGCGTGGGCTCAGTGGTGGGAAATGGTGAATGGCAGAGACGTGGTTTCCCGGGATGACCTACGATTGGATGTCACAATTGATTGGTTATTGCGCTTGCGGGCTACGCGAGTTTCTGCAGCGGTCGCGCAACGACGCCTGGCTGGTGTCGCCTTTCATTTCAAATTGCGCGGGTGGGTTGATGTGACTAAGCAGTTCATTATCCGTCAGGCCATGAAGGGTTGGAGAAAGGAGTTTGTCTCTCGGGAGAGCCGAAGACCGATCTCGTTTAACTTGCTGGGTAGGCTTCTGTCCAGGCTTCCTGAAGTTTGCACATCGCCTTTTGAAGTAGCGTTGTTTTCGTGTAGTTTTAGCGTAGCCTTCTTTGCGGCCCTGAGGTTAGGAGAATTGGTGGCCCCTTCTGGTAGCAAGCCAGGAGGTCTTTCTTGTCAGGACGTGGTGTTAGGTAATGATTCTTTGAGGATTCGGGTCCGACGGTCTAAGACGGACCAGTTTGGCAGGGGTGCCTGGATTCCGCTATATCCGGTGGCTGGTATTTCTTGCCCTGTTAGGTTAGTGGGTAGCTATAGCTTAGTTCGCCCGGAGTGCTGTAATTTCTTGGCGCATGCGGACGGTTCTCCCTTGACCAAATTCCAGTTCACCCGGGTTTTGAGGTCTTGTTTGGAGTTAGTTGGGGTAAATCCCAGGGAGTTCGGTACTCATTCATTCCGTATTGGGGCGGCTACGGAAGCGGCCAGGGCAGGTTTACCCGAATCGGAGGTTATGAGAATTGGCAGGTGGAAGTCAGCCTGCTTTGCAAGGTATATTAGACCGGACCTTCTGTTATAAAAAAAAAAAAAAAAAAAAAGATATGGGAAGAATGTGATTATAATTTATTTATGTACATGTTACTTGTATGAGTTGGTCAATAAGATTGTTTTATTTGCAGGTCTCTTGGTTTTGTATGGCGTTTGCTTGGCGCTAACTCTTTTTTCTTGCAGGTCCGGGGCGTCCGGCCGTGTGGATCGTGGGCCATTCGTATGTTTTCTGGGCGGCTCAGAGAGCTGATTGCCGACCTGGGGGGAGGTCCCTCGGCTTCCGTGAAGTGGACGTAGCCTGGAGAGGAATCCGGGGTTTGCGATGGGCTCAGCTCCTGTCGCAAGTGGTCGAAATCGGTTCGCAGGCCAGGGGCCCGGTTATTTTAGTTTTACATGCTGGGGGGAACGATATGTGTTCTGTTCCCCTGGTGGAATTGTTGACCCTCATCAGGTCCGATTTGGAGCGCTTCCCTTCATTTTTTCGTGAGGTGGTCCTGGTTTGGTCTGAGGTTGTTCCTCGGGTGGTATGGCAGGGTGGGGAGGCGGTCGAGAGGTGTAGGAGAACGATTAATGCCCGTATTTCCCGTTTCGTCAGGTCCCGGGGTGGTGTGGTTGTCAGACACCGGCAGCTTGAGGGCGATAACCGTTCATTGATGAGGCCCGATGGGGTACACCTGAATGATATAGGTTTAGATATTTTTCTTTCAGGTATCCAGGATGGGGTAGAGCAAGCCATGTTTTTGTTGGGTGGTGGTCGGAGCCCCGTTTGAGGGCGGTGCTCCTCCTTGGCGGCAAGTTATTGCAGCGTAAAGGTGTTGGAGGAAAAATGGGCGTATCCGCCCGCTGGGAGACCAGCGGCTGGCGGAGAGCACGGTTCTAGGTTATGGTTTTGCCGTTTGAATAAAGCTGTGGCCGATTACCACCCAACAAAATAAAAGGTTAAAAGTGGAACGGTGTCAGTGTCGTTATTAAAGGGGTTAGTTGGGGTTGGTATGTTGGGGCTAGAGAAAGGTTCGGTGTTCCCCTTCCCATTCCTTATGGTGCCAACAGTCTGGTGGCCACCCGACGGCTTAGGGAGGGTGGGCAGGGACTGGTGGCCCCCCCCCCCCCTGTTTTCCTACCCCTGTTAATATATATTTCCTCTGATGCCTGTTCTGGTGGGGCATGCAGGGGTTAATGAAGGGATCCGGTTAGGAGAGTGGGCGGTCAGCCAGGAGGGCATATATGCCTCTGTCCCGCCTTCCCTCTTCCTCTTTGAGCGGAAGCGCTTTGTCCCTCCCTCCCTCCCCTGTGAGTTGATAGTGTGGTGTTTCGTTCGGATGGTGTGATCAGAAGTGATTCGGGGGAATGGTTATATAGGCAAAGTGCCTCCTTGGAATGTTTAAAGTCACAGCTGGCGGCTAGTTATTGCAGCGTAAAGGTGTTGGAGGAAAAATGGGCGTATCCGCCCGCTGGGAGACCAGCGGCTGGCGGAGAGCACGGTTCTAGGTTATGGTTTTGCCGTTTGAATAAAGCTGTGGCCGATTAACACCCAACAAAATAAAAGGTTAAAAGTGGAACGGTGTCAGTGTCGTTATTAAAGGGGTTAGTTGGGGTTGGTATGTTGGGGCTAGAGGAAGGTTCGGTGTTCCCATTCCCATTCCTTATGGTGCCAACAGTCTATTAGTTAAAAGAATCGAATGAGTCACCGAGTCCGTGCCAGGCTTCCTGCTCTGCTACATGCACCCTGTACACACACAGCTCCACTACATGCTATGCTAATAATGCCCCCCCTTCCCCCCGGACGGACTTACAGGGAGCCGCAGAGCAGGAAGCCTGGCAGGGACTCGGTGACACTGTCTCTGACTCATAACTAATAAACTCTCAGAAGATTCTCTGAGTCCCTGCGACTCCCCCTGTCATGTGAGTCAGTGCTGGTTGCCTGATTGGTTGGAGGGCGGGGAGGGGCGGGGCTAGCTTCCACTCTAGGCTCCTATTACACTGCCTGCTGCTGCCTCTGAAGCTGTATCAGCTGTGCGAGGTGCAGGGGCAGGCCGCGGACGGACACTGACACATAGAAGCGGCGCACAGGTATCGGCAGTGGTATCGGGGACATTTGCACGAGTACATGTACTCGTGCAAATGTCCGGTATCGGTCCCGATACCGATACTGGTATCGGTATATCCCTAATATTTTTACATGTTTGGAGTCTGGTTATTTGGGGGTGAGGAAGACCCTATTGATTCCTTGGACCCTACAAATGGTTTGGAATAAGCTTAAGAGGATTTTGAAAGTCTCCTCCCCTTTTGCTTTCACCCCTTTGTGGGAGAACAGGAATGTGACGGAATTCTTTAAAATCACAGATTTTGTTTACTGGTTACGGAGGGGGGTGGTTAATGTGTGTCACCTTTTTGTATGTGGACACTTTAACTCCTTTTCTGATTATATGAGGATATGGAAAGGAAACGGAGCGCGGCACGTATGACTGTTCAGATATAGTTTCTATCAGAGTTGAAGTGACGACAGCCAATAGGGTGGGAAGGGGTGGCTGGATATAGTATTATTGTATGTAGTAACTGTGAATTTACAGCTCTATTTATAATTTTTGTAGCATTTTGTTATATGTTGTAGGATAGTTGACTACAGTTGTATAGTGCCTACCCTGTATTGGCTGCTTCTTCTATTATAATATGTGCTGTTTTGCATCATGAAGAAAACAAAATAAATATATTTATAAAAAAATAAAAATAGGAGGCTGCTCAGATGCAGCTTGTTACCTAAAACTGCCCAAAACCAAACCAGGCCATTGGAGTCTACGGGTCCGTGAAAACCACTTTGTTCTGTCAGTGATATTGACTGACCATTGGTAGGAGCTGTGATTGAAACTAAATTTTCAGCCTAGCAGTGTATGTGGAATACAGATGACACCTGGAGGGCAAAAAACGGACACACGGATCCTTCACAGACATTTTCACGGATGAAAGACTAAGCAGCTTGACACAGATGTCATCACGGACGTGTGAAAGAGATCTTATTGTTATTGGGGCATTTATATATCACGGGGCGGCCACCAGCTCTCATTTCTCTTCACCACTCTGATACTGTGGAACCAGGGCAGTGTTAGGCCTCATTCACACATCAGTGTTTGGTCAGTGATTTCCATCAGTGATTGTGAGCCAAAACCAGAAGTGGACACTACACAGACATAAGGTATAAGGGAAAGATCTGCACCTGTTCAGTGGCTAGACCCGCACCTGGTTTTGGCTCAAAATCACTGATAGAAATAACTGACCAAAAGATTAGAGTGAGGCGAGGTCTACCTTATCTTGCGTGTCCATGCTGTGCTCTCACTGCACTCTCTCACTCTCTCTCACTGAGTTCATTTCATTGGTGCAGAAAACCTGGCTGAATCTGCGCTGAAACCGCCTCCCATTGTATTCAATGGGAGGCCAAGCGGCAGTTCATGCAGCCGAGGGTTATTGCCCCCCACAAAGCCGTACCCGGAGCCTGCTAGTGGTTTAGCTCCATTCAGTGGCAGAAAACAGCGGTTTCTGACGTGGGATACACAGAGGATTTTGGAGCTGACAAAACCTACTTTTAAAGGGATTGTGTCGTTTCAGCAAGTGGCATTTGTCATGGTAGGAGAAAGTAAATACAAGGCATACTAATGTATTGTGATTGTCCATATTGCCTCCTTTGCTGGCTGGATTCATTTTTTTACCACATTATACACTGCTCGTTTCCATGGTTACGACCTCCCTGCAATCCATCAGTGGTGGACGTGCTTGCACACTGTAGAAAAAAACACCAGCCTCTCTGGTGGCTGGTACAGTGGGAGCTTATATAGGCTGGTGCTTTTTCCGATAGAGTGCAAGCACAGCCAACGCTAATGGATTGCAGGGTGGTCGTAGCCATGGAAACGAGCAGTGTATAATGTGATGGAAAAATGAATCCAGCCGGCAAAGGAGGCAATATGGACAATCACAATACATTAGTAAGTGCCTTGTATTAACTTTCTCTACATGATAAATACTATTTACTGAAGTGGCACAATCCCTTTAAGGCCTCAGGCACACAGCCGTTGCCCGGCTGTGGCCATATTGCGGCCCGCAATCCAGAGCTACGGGTTCATACATGTTCTGCTTTTTTGCGGTGCGGACAAATCACAGATCCATTCACGTTGAATAGGTCTCGATTTGTCATGGCCGCCGCACGGACATTGCCCGTGCATTAGGGACCGCAAATTGCAGTCCCCAATGCAAGGAACGACCACACAACGGCCGTGTGCATGAGGCCTAAGGCTGAGTTCACATGTATTTTAAGCATCTGTTATGCACATGTTGCCTTCGTTTTAGCCATTTCTGTCTACGATCCGTTATTTTAGACTGCAAAAAAAATATTTATGTAGGAATTTTTTCCCTCTAAAATAACGGATCCCAGACGGAAATGGCTAAAAAAGATGCAACATGTGCATAACTGAGCATAGCGGATGCTTAAAATACAGAAGAACGGAAAGCTAAACGGTGATGTGAAGATTGCCACTACTTAAAAAGAAATCAGGATTTCTGTCACCTTTATATACTGCCCTCAGATAAGGCAGCACAAATAGGTGACAAACCCCCTTTAATTTCTACCTCTCCATGGCATAAAATGTAAAGATTATTTGGATTTCATTCACACTTGACATAAGTGCAGGAATTCATCAAGATTAGTATTTGAAAAGAAAAAGTGATCAGGAAGGTAATGTCCCCTTTAACTCTGATGTTGACATCACCATGGCAACTGCAGTAAACAGACAGCTATTGGTCGGCTTGAATCGAAGAATCATCAGTTGGCTCCTTGGGAGATGAAACTGATTTTATGGTTAGTGATGAATTTCGGAGACACCCGGAGGAGCTGCTTTTACGTCCACTGCTCACGGTGGGATTTCTGGGGTAAGAGACTGAGATATAGCTAACTGTTATATTCAGGTGCGGGATATCTCCGTATAAAACTGGTGTGTTTTTAGTAAGCTACAATAAATACAATAAAACAGGAAAAGATGTTTAGCGTTTTCCCTAAATTCGAACGGTTTATTATGTGTCTAGGGAAAATAGGACTTTTGGTCAGGTCTACAACACATGTGGTGAAGTTACCTAAAGAACGATGAAGTATAAAGAATGGCAGACACTGCAGATGATTGCATTAGGGCCTTATTCGCACAGTCAGTGTTTGGTCAGTGATTTCCATCAGTGATTTTGAGCCAAAACCAAGTGCAGGTCCAAAACACAGAACAGGTGCAGATCTTTCCCTTCTACCTTATGTCTGTGTAGTGTCCACTCCTGGTTTTGGCTCACAATCACTGATGGAAATCACTGACCAAACACTGACTGTGTGAATGAAGCCTTAAAATGTGAAAATTCTTGGCGTCATTAAACTCATCTCATGTAGTTGCCTGTCAGTGAGGTTCTTCATATGCATTGCGGCTTTAGGCCTCATGCATTCACTTCAATGGGGCCGCAAAAGATGCGGACAGCACTCCGTGTGCTGTCCGCATCCGTGGCTCCGTTCCGCGGCCCCGCTAAAAAAATATAACATATCCTATTCTTGTCCACGCTTTGCGGACAAGAATAGGCACTTATATTGCCGGCACAAATTGCGGAAGGCAACACGGGCGGCTTCCAATTTTTGCGGACCCGCGGTTTGCGGACCGCAAAAAAACGGCACGGTCGTGTGCATGAGGCCTTAGCTTGTGAAACCAGCTTTTTTGGATTGAACCCTTAAATGCAAATCTTGCTCTATTACTACAGGCACAGTCATATAAATATCGGAAAAACCCTCCCAAAAAGGGTAATTTTCTATTCAGATAGTTGGTTGGGCTGGTATGAGTTAATTTGCATACTCCCCTCCAAGCCTTAGGGTGCCTGTACACAGGTGTAGGGTAAGGTGCAGAAAGTCAGCACAAATATCTGTACGGATTTCTGTGCGCTTCTGTAACAAAAACCGCATGAACAGAGCGGGCGCGATATCCGCCAGGTGCCTTCTGTTTTAAACTGCAGGCACCTGGGACTAATGTAATCGTAATGACCAAGAATAAAAATAATAGGTCAGTTTTAACCCCTTAAGGACACATGACGTATGGGTACGGCATGTTTCCCGAGTCCTTAAGGACACATGACGTACCGGTACGTCATGTGTTGTTCCGATCACTGCCGCCCGGCCGGCTGTGATCGGAACAAGGTGCCTGCTCAAATCATTGAGCAGGCACCTCGGCTAAATGCGCGGGGGGGTCCCGTGACCCCCCCATGTCCGCGATCGCAACAAACCGCAGGTCAATTCAGACCTGCGGTTTGTTGCGCTTTCTGCTGTTTCTGATCGCTGCGGTCCCTGACCGCGGCGATCAGAAACTTTAGTGTGCCGAAAATATATTTTTATCACCCCCCCCTGCACCTCTGAATGATTTTAGCCCGGTGGGAGGTGCAGGGGGGGTGTTGCGGGCGGTGGGGGCGGTGCGGGAGGCGGGCGGTGCGGCAGGCGGGATCGCGATCCCCCGCCCGCCTCCCATTGAATAATCGTTGGTGTAGAGTGGGTATACCAGGGTGCCAGCACATTGCTGACACCCTGGTATAAACGGCTGACATCGGTGATGCGATGTCAGCCGTTTAACCCTTTCCATACAGCGGTCCGTACGGACCGCTGTATGGAAAAAGTTAACAGTAAGAGGGAGCTCCCTCCCTCTCCGATCGGGGGGCTGCTGTGCCTTTGCAGCCCCCCGATGGAGAGGGAGAGAGCTCCCAGACAGCCCCCCGCCAGATCCCATCCTTACCCTTCCCCGTCTGCGAAGTTCTGAGCAGACGGGGAAGGTTCCCATGGCAACAGGACGCCTCTCAGGCGTCCTGCTGTCCATGGTGCTGAACAGATCTGTGCTGAAAGCATAGATCTGTTCAGTGTAAGTAAAATACAGTACAGAACAATATATATTGTACTGTACTGTATTATACAGACATCAGACCCACTGGATCTTCAAGAACCAAGTGGATCTGGGTAAAAAAAAAAGTGAAAAAAAGTGAAAAAAAAGTAAAAATCCAAAAACACATTTATCACTGATTAAAAATTAAAAAAATAACATTCCCTACACATGTTTGGTATCGCCGCGTCCGTAACGACCTGATCTATAAAACGGTCATGTTACTTTACCCGAACGGTGAACGCCATAAAAATAAAAAATAAAAAACTATGATGAAATTGAAATTTTGCTCACCTTACTTCCCAAAAAAAGGTAATAAAAGTGATCAAAAAAGTCGCATGTACGCCAAAATTGTAGCAATCAAACCGTCATCTCATCCCGCAAAAAATGAGACCCTACTTAAGATAATCACCCAAAAACTGAAAAAACTATGGCTCTTAGACTATGGAGACACTAAAACATAATTTTTTTTGTTTCAAAAATGAAATCATTGTGTAAAACTTACATAAATAAAAAAAAAGTATACATATTAGGTATTGCCGCGTCCGTATCGACCGACTCTATAAAAATATCACATGACCTAACCTCTCAGGTGACCACCGTAAAAAAAAAAAAAAAAAAACTGTGTAAAAAAAGCAATTTTTTGTCATCTTACATCACAAAAAGTGTAATAGCAAGCGATCAAAAAGTCATATGCACCCCAAAATAGTGCCAATCAAACCGTCATCTCCTCCCGCAAAAAATGAGACCCTACTTAAGATAATCGCCCAAAAACTGAAAAACTATGACTCTTAGACTATGGAGACACTAAAACTTTTTTTTGTTTTAAAAATGAAATCATTGGGTAAAACTTACATAAATTAAAAAAATGTAATACATATTAGGTATCGCCGCGTCCGTGACAACCTGCTCTATGAAATTACCACATGATCTAACCTGTCAGATGAATGTTGTAAATAACAAAAAAAAAAAACGGTGCCAAAAAAGCTAATTCTTGTTACCTTGCCGCACAAAAAGTGTAATATAGAGCAACCAAAAATCATATGTACCCTAAACTAGTACCAACAATACTGCCACCCTATCCCGTAGTTTCTAAAATGGGGTCACTTTTCTGGAGTTTCTACTCTAGGGGTGCATCAGGGGGGCTTCAAATGGGACATGGTGTCAAAAAAACAGTCCAGCAAAACCTGCCTTCCAAAAACCGTATGGCATTCCTTTCCTTCTGCGCCCTGCCGTGTGCCCGTACAGCGGTTTACGACCACATATGGGGTGTTTCTGTAAACTACAGAATCAGGGCCATAAATAATGAGTTTTGTTTGGCTGTTAACCCTTGCTTTGTAACTGGAAAAAAAATATTAAAATGGAAAATCTGCCAAAAATGTGAAATTTTGAAATTGTGTCTCTATTTTCCATTAAATCTTGTGCAACACCTAAAGGGTTAACAAAGTTTGTAAAATCAGTTTTGAATACCTTGAGGGGTGTAGTTTCTTAGATGGGGTCACTTTTATGGAGTTTCTACTCTAGGGGTGCATCAGGGGGGCTTCAAATGGGACATGGTGTCAAAAAAACAGTCGGCGCACCTTTCACTCTACGCCCCGCTGTGTGACCGTACAGTAGTTTACGGCCACATATTGGGTGTTTCTGTAAATGGCAGAGTCAGGGCAATAAAGATACAGTCATGTTTGGCTGTTAACCCTTGCTTTGTTAGTGAAAAAAATGGGTTAAAATTGAAAATTAGGCAAAAAAATGAAATTCTCAAATTTCATCTCCATTTGCCAATAACTCTTGTGCAACACCTAAAGTGTTAACGACGTATGTAAAATCAGTTTTGAATACCTTGAGGGGTGTAGTTTCTTAGATGGGGTCACTTTTAGGGAGTTTCTCCTCTAGGGGTGCATCAGGGGGCTTCAAATGGGACATGGTGTAAATAAACCAGTCCATAAAAATCAGCCTACCAAAAACCAAACAGCGCACCTTTCACTCTACGCCCCGCTGTGAGGCCGTACAGTAGTTTACGGCCACATATTGGGTGTTTCTGTAAACAGCAGAGTCAGGGCAATAAAGATACTGTCTTGTTTGGCTGTTAACCCTTGCTTTGTTAGTGGAAAAAATGGGTTAAAATGAAAAATTAGACAAAAAAATCAAATTCTCAAATTTCCTCCCCATTTGCCAATAACTCTTGTGCAACACCTAAAGGGTTAACAATGTATGCAAAATCAGTTTTGAATACCTTGAGGGGTGTAGTTTCTTAGATGGGGTCATTTTTGGGTGGTTTCTATTATGTAAGCCTCGCAAAGTGACTTCAAACCTGAACTGGTCCCTAAAAATTGAGTTTTTGTAAATTTCGGAAAAATTTCAAGATTTGCTTCTAAACTTCTAAGCCTTATAACATCCCCAAAAAATAAAATATCATTCCCAAAACAATTCAAGCATGAAGTAGACATATGGGGAATGTAAAGTCATCACAATTTTTTGGGGTATTACTATGTATTACAGAAGTAGAGAAACTGAAACTTTGAAATTTGCAAATTTTTCCAAATTTTTGGTAAATTAGGTATTTTTTTGTGCAAAAAAAATAATTTTTTTGACTTCATTTTACCAGTGTCATGAAGTACAATATGTGACGAAAAAACAATCTCAGAATGGCCTGGATAAGTCAAAGCGTTTTAAAGTTATTAGCACTTAAAGTGACACTGGTCAGATTTCCAAAAAATGGCCTGGTCCTTAAGGTGAAAATGAGCCCGGTCCTTAAGGGGTTAATCCATAGGAAACAGTGTTAAAAAAAAAAATGAATATAAAACTGTTGCAGAATTGTTTATTTTTTTATAATTCCACCCCATTTGAAATTAGTTTTTTCCGCTTCCCATTCACATTGTATACAACTATAAATGGCGCCATTAGAAAGTACATCTTGTACTGCAAAAGACAAGCCCTGATACGGCTATGTGAATAAAAAATAAAAATATGCTTGATTCTTTTATTACCCAAATTGCTGTTTTATGCTAAATAGGGTCTCAGTGCACGATTTGGGAATACTTTTTATACTTCTTTTTGCAACCCTTTAAGAATCTCCATTGGGCTGAGACTACATGTACATTTTTTATGTGACGACATCAACAAAATCACAGAAAATTACAGAATGTTGGAAATTAGTGAGTATCAGAAGTTGCAGTTGTCCAGTTCACTTAGCAAATGAAAGGTGAGGTGTGACAAGTTAGAATGGACATCGGGGTCACTCGTTGTTTGATACAATATTGAGACACGGGGTCCATCCTGATAGACAGTATGTGTTAAAGAGTCCAACAACTGCTGGAATATTTATGTCATGTTTTCTTTTTAATTCAGACACAATCTTCAGTCTCCGCAGTCTTCACAGAGAACCTTCTCACGGACCACAGGAGAAAACATCAACAGGCATTACATATATTCTCAGTGTATAGTATATTCTTAAAGAGCGTCTGTCAGCATGATCAACCCTATTAAGTCAGGCATGTTGCCTGGTAGGGTTGATCATGCCATTAATATGATACCTTAGTCTCTTTGTATATAGCAGCATTCCTGAAATATCCGTTTTTTTTATTATTATGCAAGTAAGTGTACTCTATGTGTTGTGTTTATAGAATGTGTCAGCTTTATAGTTAGTCTGTATATAGGGTAAGTGTATATAGTGTATGAATAAGGTGTAGTGTAATAGTGTTTATATAGCATAACCGTAGTGTATATAGCTTATGTGTGTAGGTTAACTGTAATCTATATAGTGTCTGTATATAGAGTAAGTGTAGTGTATATAGTGTATGCATATGGTAACTTTAATATATGTAGTGTATATATAGGGTAAGTATTGTCTATAAAGTTTCTATATATGGTAAATGTAGTCTATACAGTATGTACATAAGGGAAGTTTGGTCTACATAATGTGTGTATATAAGGTAAGTGTAGTTTACATAGTGTGTGTGTATATAAGGTAAGTGTAGTCTTGTATATAGTATATCTGCATAGTGTAGTCTATGTAGTATGTATATACTGTAGCATAAATGTAGTATTTATGTTTTGTATATATGATAAGTGTAATCTTTATAACTAGTCTGTATATTAGGTATGTGTAGAGTATATAGTAAATGTATAGTGTATATAGTGTTTGTACAGGGTAAGTGTTGTTTAATTTATATATTATCTGTATATAGGGTATGTGTAGTGTGTGTGTGTGTGTATATATATATATATATATATTATATGTGGGGTAAGTGCAATGTATATATTGTATGTATAGGATATGTGTAATTTATATAGTTTCTGTATATGGGGTAAGTTTAGTGTATATAGTGTATGTATATGACATGTGTAGTCATTATAGTATTACATTTGGCATGTGTAGTGCATATAGTGTGTGTGTGTGTATATAGGATAATTAATCAATATTTAGGGTATAAGGTATGTGTACAGTATATAGTGTATGTATAAGGCAAGTATAATGTATATAGTGTATATTTAGGGTACATGTACTCTATGTAATGTATATATAGAGTAAGAATAGTCTAGTGTATATTTACGGTAAGTGTAGTCTTTATAGTATGTATATCAGGTAAGTGTAATGTAGTATATATATACTGTGCATACATAGGGTAAGTGTGGTGTATATAGTGTATGTGAAAGGTAAGTGTAGTCTATGTATAGGGTAAATGTATGCAGTGTGTATATAGGATCAGTGTAATTCATATAGTGTCTGTATATAGGTTAAGTGTAGTGTATATAGTGTATGATATCACTTCCTGCGTGATATCCATAAAATGTTACACAGTAATAGGAGAAAAGTTCTGTTCTAAATTTTACATTTTAGAAAAATCTAAGCTTGGCCTCCGCCACATAATGCACCAAAAACAAAAAAGCTTTTCTTCTGCAGTGACTGACTATACAAACATTGCATGGTGTACCAGTTGCAATCAATATTGTTATAACATTACATGGGTTGAATTCTATTTCATATATTAAATTCACATCTGTTTTGTTAGCCCTTTTGCAGTGCTTAATCCCTCCTTGTTTAGGTGGGTCCCTACACTAACACGTTATACATATAACAGGATATATTGAGTGTAACTGGTGTTATCACTTGCAGTGTGCTTTTACATTATTTTATATACAGTAGTCAGTTGTTATAGAGAAACACCAATATACTGCTTATCAGTTTGGCTTTTCAAATTAATAGTGCAAATCAGTGTAAATCATGTCATAAAAAAAAAAAAGAGTCTTAGTGTAGGGACCTATCTGAATGAGGTCGCCTTGACGTGGCAGATGGGCTCACACAATGTCATCAGATTGTGTGCTAAGAACCTCATAGAGTTTTTGAGCTTCCATATCTTAAGGAATTCATCAGTTGTCCCTCTTGAAGCATAGATACGTTCATAGAGATAGATGGCATCATTTATTTTTATTAAGGCTATGCCATGAGTGGGCAGCACAGTGGCTCACTGGTTGGCACTGGTGCCTTGCAGTACTGGGGTCCTAGGTTCGAATCTGACCAATAACAACATCTGCATGGAGTTTGTATGTTCTCCCTGTGCTTGTGTGGGTTTCCTCCAGTTTCCTCCTACAGTCCAAAGACATACTGATAGGGAACTTAGATTGTGAGCCCCATTAAGGACAGTTGGATGCTAATGTCTGTAAAGAGTTGCGGGATATAGCAGCGCTATATAAGTGCATAAAATAAATAAATAAATTAGGTCTGGGCACCTTGGGAGACTTTTTGAAGAGTATGGGTTTCTACTGTAAAATACCAGAAATGCATTTTCATTCAAACATAAGGTGCAGCAAATAATGACTGTTGGGCTCCACGTTTACCCCTATCTTATATACAGGGTGGCCCACGAAAAAGTAGCCCACCTCCAGCGATAGTATGACAAGATGAATGAGAAAGTGGATTGTTATTTTTTTAATTACCCACAAGTCACAAAAGATGCTGAAAGTGGTCCCTGTTCCGGTCTATGCATCTTTGGGCACATCGGATTATGTTGGCCGATACTGCTTGCAGCTCTACAGCAGTAATGCTGCAGAAACAAAAATGTCCTGCTCTTTCCAACAAGATGGGACAACATGCCACACCTCACTGGCACGGATTGATGAACTGTTGATGTAGGAGCAAACTGTGAGCAAGGGGTTATGGCCACCACGTTCCTCAGACTTGTCCTCGTGCAATTTTTATCTGTTGGGAAATTCAAAACAGAAAATGTCCGCTAACAATCCACATCCCTGGATGAACTGAAGGAAAATATCACAAACACTATCCGCAACATTACAAGTAGTATCAGCCGACATAATCCGACGTGCCCAAAAATGCATAGATATGAATGGGGACCACTTTCTGCATCGTGTGGCATGTGGGTTATTAAAAAAACAATCCACTTGCTCATTCATTTTGTCCTACTATTGCTGGAGACTGTCTACTTTTTCGTGGGCCACCCTGTATTACCCCTTCTCAACATAGAGAAGGGATACATGATGACCTTTCTATGTGTGTCATTCCTATGCAATGACCTATTTGCGTATATTCTCCTACTAGTGACATCACTGTGTGCATTATTGCTATTTTGTGACATAACTGTGTAAATTATCTGCAATATGTACAATAAAGTCACTTCAACTTTTACATTATCCTTGTGCATCAGGGAGACCATAATAATCATAAAATTCATGTACTGGAATTGCTGCAGAAGGTGGTCATGATAGAGTGGGGCCCAAGTCAATTTTGCTATGAAGCCCCACGGTTACTTGCTATGCCCCTGGAATGTACATTACATATAAAGATTCTGCAAGCAGCTACATTCGGTCAGGGAGCTGTCAGAATGGCTAGAGCTGCTGCACAGATTTAGGGGGTCATTTCCTATACTGAAATACTCCTAAATTAGGCTTCTTTCAGGCGCAGATGGCGGGTCAATGCTTAGTTGCTGTTTTAGGCGTAGAAAGTGGATGCGCTGAAGTTATAACTTTGGCGGATACCCCGCTAGCTACAGGCTTTTATTATAATAAATGTGCCCCTTAATTTCAACAGAACTTAAAGCGAACCTGTCACCTCACCACCTGGTGGCCAGGGCTGTGGGAGTGCACATAGGCCAGTGCCTTTTCCTATATTGTGTAAGCACGACCACCGCTGCTGGATTACAGGGTGGTCGTAACCATGGAAATGAGCAGTGTATAATGTGACTGAGAAAGGAATCAAGCCAGCAAAGGAGGCAATATGAACAATAACAATACATTAGTAATTGCCTTGTATTAAATTTCTCTACATGATAAATGCCATTTGCTGAAGTGAGACAAGTGTTTTTGCCTTTTTTTTTTTGTTTTGTTTGGATGAATCAATATAAAAGTGTTTTTGTGCTTCAGGGTATTAAACATTGATATTTTTAATTTAACATATATATTGCTATATCACATTTTTAATAAGAGGAATTAATGAAATTGCTGGACCAATTGATGGGAGGATCATGAAACCAGTCATGGAATGCCCAGTGTATAGGAGTCGGAGACACTCCTTTGTGAGTCCAGAAGACTGGAAAGCAACAAAATAGTCTCCCATTTGAAAGGCTGACCTTTCTCCCCTGGCAACTAGAGATGAGTGAATTTTATTTAAAAATTTGATTTGCCGTTTCGCCAAATAAAAAAATAAAAAATTGGTTCGATCCGAATAAATTCCCAGCGAATTACGTTAAAAAACTGCTATTTCCTGGCTGCAGAGAGCCTTTATAGTGTTGTAGAACACTGTGCCTTGCAGTTACACACATATGGAGTCTGCTTTGGTAGTGAAATAATACTGTGATTTCGTATGACATGCAGATGACAGGCGTCACTCTTAGAATCACTGCACACTGCACTTATTTGGGCAGTTACGGGGCCAAATAACTCAAGTATGAACTCATCCTTACAGGTCGATGTTAGCGCCAAGACCTGCAAAAATTATATATCTGACAAGAATAGGCATTTCTATAAAGGACCATCCGTGTTTTGCGGATCCGCAATTTGAGGACCGCAAAACACGGCACGTTTGTGTGAACAAGCCCTTAATCTGAAGATATGCTAACAAATCAGAGGCCTTTGGCTAAAACTTCTCAAAGGGGTATTCAGGTAGGTGAAAATTATCCAGCTCTATCCATTTCTATGGAAGTTCCGGAGATAGGCGAGTACAGTGCTTGGCTATCTCCGGAACACCCACAGAAATGAATGGAGCGGCCGTGCGCTTGTGCGACCGGCCGCGCAGGTCATTTCAGGGGAGCAGCAGGGGGCTTGCCGGGGATACAGGGCCCTGTTCTTGTGATTGGTGGGGGTCCCACCGGTAGTACCCCCACCAACCTGATCTGATAACTTTTTCCTACCGCAATACCCTTTTAAAGGTATATAACTAAATTAGTACATACTGTATATCAACTAATGATTTAATACCTTGTGCAATCCATCTCTAAAAGGAGATGTTAGGATTAATATGCCTAATGTAGTTGTATATCTGATAATTCCAGTCTGGCTCAACATCTTCCTCCTTGAGTCAGCCTCCACACACTAAAGTGGTTTTCTGGGAGTTTTATACTGATGTCCTATCCTCTGGATAGGTCATCAATATCTGATCGGTGGTGGTCTGACATCCGGGACTCTCGCTGATCAGCTGTTTGAGAATGCTACAGACCTTCTCACGGTTTACCAATCAGAGCGCTGTACATTGTATAGAGCTGCGCCTAGTCCATGTGACCAATGAATGTGATGTCACATGGCCTAGGGAAAGCTGAGAGAAAGCTGTGGCACTACTGCCTTCTCAAACAGCTCATTGGCGGGGGTCCCGGGTGTAGTGATGGACGAACATCGGCCGGGACGGTTCGCGAAACCGCAAGTTCGCGCAGGGCCCCATTCACTTTAAAGGCAGGCGAAGCTGGAATACCTCACAAATAGTCCCACAACATGGACAGTGGCTTATCTCCACTCTCTAGTCTTGTGTTTTTATTGCATTATGCTTCTATAAAATAAAATACAAAATGAAAAAATGTTATTATTGTGTGTTTGGAAGCATGTGCCATGTATTGCCATGGTAGAACATGTCCTATTCTTGTCCGTTTGGGGACAAGGATTGGAAATTTCTACAGAAGTAAAAAAATAAAGGTCTGGCTTTTAGCGTATCCGCCATTTACAGACAATAAAACACTTACGACTGTGTACATGAGCCCTAATATGTATATTTACTCATATTCCTATGTAGACCTACAGCCTGTCCACCTCATGCTGTGAGTAGAGACTTTATCTCTAGACCTCCATACATTTCCATGGGATTAAGTGATTTGCCTGTGTGAAGATTGGTGCTCATCTTATTAAACAATACCACAATGGCCCAGTTGACCCAACATCAGGTATTAGCATAATTGAATTGGATCAAAAAATTTATGTTCCTATCACCACACAGCCTCCCAGATTCAGCGGAGCCGAAAGTCATCCTTTATCAAATACAGAAGGATCAGAACGATATGGGATACAACTCACACAATAAGATATATAATACACGCTACAAGATTGGCCGTCTATCTATAGCAGGTCCGATTCTACCTAAGCCCCACTAAAGTGAAAGGAGAGAGCAGCACAACGTCGGCCACTTCCTCCTTTTCTGGCTGTGTGTGACAGGGTCCCTTTCTTGGAAATGTTACTGCAGATTTTGCTGACATTCCACAGTGGATTTCGGTGCGGATTTACCAAAGATCTAACCCTACGCATTGCAAACGGTGAAATATACAGTGGAAATCTGTAGCATAAATTAAATCAGATTCTATCTTTTATTTTTTTCTGGGAGCCCCTTTGGAAAATGAAATGAGGAATCTGATTGGTTGCTATGGGCAACTAAGCCAGTTCTACTTTACACCAGTTTGATAAATGACCCCCTTAATTCTTCTCTGTACCAATCCTGATTCCTATTCGTTTTGAATGTGTACTCTTTGTGGAAGCTTCCATGCTGATTTTTTTTAGATGACATATTGGTCATTTCAAAGACAATGTATAAGAAACTGGTTATACTAAAATCTTGTTAATGTGATAGTTTGGTAGATCGCTACTTTTTGGCACCAAAAGAAAAGTCCACTGGAATCTGTGTAAATTCAGATGTAGCAAATGGACTTGAGGGCATGGGTGTGCATATTACACCTCAAATCTGTCATTACACTCCCTAAATTAGCATTCTTAGGGCAGCTTTTAAATGCCATAGTGATTAGGGGCCTTTCTAGTGACAAGTATATTGTAGAGTCTCCAGTCAGTCAAGAAAGGGTTAATACTAAAGTGCACGAGGTAGGTATCAATAATAAGCCCCTGTAGTAACTATGGCAACTGTGCTGCTGATGTCATAGATGCATACGTCTATGACATAAAGAACCCACAGGACTTCCGGTTCCGGCGCTGGTATGAGGAGACGCGTGTAGCGGAGCTCCGCCACCTTCCCTAACAGCCTTACCCTCCGATCACCGCCTACGGGCTCAAGTAACCACACTAAGTGTGGCAAGTGTTGACAGGCAGCGCTGTGTGCATGGAGAGGTACCTGCTACGTAGCGGGAAGAGACCGGAGGACGGAGAAGAGCCGCGGCCGGCGCCGCTGCATAAAGAGGACAAGATGGCGGCCGAGACTGAGACCACGCCGCGGGTAGTTGATTTGAGTCAGCCCCTGATATCCTCACAAGAGGACTTGTTCCAGTCTACCCCGCTGCCAGCTGCAGATCTCAAAAGGCTGGCATTAGAGGTTGCGGCCCACCTGGCACCTGATCTCAAATCTACGCTGGCGGCGACGATACAAGACTCCCTTACAGAGCTGCAGGAAGCCTACAGCCAACAGGGGTACCGCATAGACGAACTGGAGCAGAGGACGGCATGTGTGGAAGAAGACATGCAGGGCACACAGTCACGTATAAAAGTGCTGATGCAGACGGTGAATGAGCTAAAGGATAAGGTCGACGACCTTGAAAACCGCTCACGTCGCAGTAACCTCAGGTTAGTGGGTCTCCCTGAGGACATACCGGGCACAGAGCTTAAGCATATTTGTGAGTCAGAACTCCCCAGAGCGCTGGGACTGTCGATTCCCCGTAAAGTGGAAAGAGCGCATAGGCTGGGGTCACTGCAGAGCCCTCCGGAGGGACCCAAGGAGTTGGCTAATCGCCCGCAGAGAGGCAGACAGGTCATAATGAAATACCTCGATTTCTCTGATAAAGAGGACATTATACGCGCTTTCAGGGCGCGAAAAGAGCCTCTAACCTATAGGGGGCAGAAGATCATGCTTTTTAATGATTACTCGGCAGTGATCACTAAGAAAAGGAGAGGTTTCAGCGAAATTTGCACTTCACTGTTCCAGAGGAAAATCCGTTTTCAACTACTATATCCGGCAGTGTTAAAAGTGAAGTGTGCGGATGGAGTCTACAGGAACTTTAATAATGCCTCAGATGCTGCAGCTTTTTTTGCCCAAGGCCCATATCTCACCGAGCCTGAAGAGCCGGTGGAACAAGGAAGAAGAGCGTCGCAGAGTCCACAATCAGGCTTTCAAGGGACTTCCAGAGGCAAGCCGCAACGGAGAGATGAGACCCAGCACTTTTCGTCTGGCAATCAGCGGAAGCAGCGAAAATGAGGGGTGTCATGCCTCATGTATCCGTGCCTGCGTAAAGGGGGTGTAAGAAATAAGCGAGGGGGGGAAAAAAAAAAAAAAAAAAAAGGAGCTGGTGGCCTTCAATCCTCCACTATAAGCTATTCAGGGGAAATGGTATGGGAGGGTAAAATGGTACCAGAAAAAAGTGAAGTCCAGGATGTAATGTTTGTTTCACTTGCCTTTGCAGGTTACTCAGGGATGTTTGTTTCTGTTTGTTGTTTTAGTTATGTTAATGCTGTCCTGCCAATCTCTTTGTCTCATACAATCGACAGTGGGGGGGAAAACCTTTTAAAAATGTGGGGTAATGATTAAGATAGTAACATGGAACGTCAAGGGCCTGCGCTCCCCGCAGAAACGCATAATGGTGCTGCGCCATCTCAAGCGCTTGAAGGCAGATATTGCGGTTCTGCAGGAAACGCATCTCCTGGAGGAGGATTTTATGAGAATGTCAAGGCTCTGGGTGGGCAAGGTTTATGGTTCTCCGGCTATACAGGGCAAGGCAGGTGTGATCACACTGGTACACAAGAACCTACTAAATAGGGTCCAGGGTTACACTGCTGATGATGAGGGCAGGATATTGATTCTGACATTGAAAGATGGGAGCAGGAATCTCAACATATATAATGTTTATGCACCCAATGTACAGCAAGGTCGTTTCTTTGCCTCCCTGAGAGATAAGATACTGGCAGATCAGGTGGGCAATATATTGGTAGGAGGAGATTTTAACGCCACAATGGTAGAAAGTGAAGACCGTAAGCAGTCAGGGGCGTTGAGGAATAGGGCTCATGGGAGAGGTGGGGTTTTGTCTTCCCTCACAGAGGACATTGCTTTGGTGGATACATGGAGGGTGTCACACCCAGATGAAAGGGACTTTACCCACTTCTCCCATGCGCAAAACTCGTGGTCTCGTATAGACTACTGGTTGGCCAAACCAGAACTCTTGTCCAGAGTCAGCGAGGTAGCTATTGAAAACCTGGTGATCTCAGATCACTCGCCAGTGGTTCTGTCTCTGGCGGATATGGAACCGAGAGGGACAGAATACATTTGGAAATTCCCGTCTTTCCTATCTGAGGATGAGACCTTTATAGAATTACTACGGGGTTGGTGGCTGGAATACAGCACTACTAATCAGGAGCATGAATCTGACCCCCTTCTTTTCTGGGAAGCAGGCAAATCAGTTATACGGGGCAGGTTGATAGCATATATAACAGGCCTCAAGAAAGCTACAAAGGCACAATTTATCAAGTGTAGCCGGACAGTTCAGGGTTGCTATAGGGTTTTTGTGCAATCTCCTTCGCCAGAGAACAAGGAAAAGTGGAGCACAGCAAGAGAGGAGTTCGAGATTTGGGCAAAGAGAAAGGAAAGCTTTCACACAGCTAGATGGGAACTAGAGTTGCACAAGTTCGGCAACAAGGCAGGCAAACTCCTGGCAAATCTGGCTAAGGGGCGTAGACAAACAATCCCTATCACCCATCTACGTGACTCAGCAGGGAAAATTAGATCCCAACCCCCCGATATCCTAAAAATTTTTAGGAGTTACTATTCTGATCTATATAGTAGACCTCCAGACAATGTAGGCTTGGGCCCTAGTATCTTGGAAGGCTTAAATCTCCCAGTGATAGCGCAGGAGGATCTAGACCAGCTTAATAGGCCCATCACGGAAGAGGAAATCCTGAAAACAATAGCACTGCTACCTGGGAATAAAGCACCAGGCCCGGATGGGTATTCGGGTGCCTTCTATAAAGCCCTTAAAGCGCAAATATCACCGATACTATCTAAACTGGGTAATGTCCTCTTAAAGGGGGGGAGGTTATCTGCTCAAATGAATATGGCGCACATACGCATGCTCCCCAAGGAGGGCAAACCAGCTGAGGACCCCGCGTCATACAGACCTATATCCCTTATAAATCAGGATGTTAAAATCCTCTCGAAACTTATGGCCAATAGGTTAGCAAGCATCCTCCCGAGCCTGATCTGCCCTTCACAGGTTGGTTTTGTTAGAAACCGGTCAGCGGTCGCCAACATCCGTAGGGTCCTGGCGGTCTTGGATGAGGTGGGCCGGGGGAAGGGAGGTGTTTCGACGCCCTCCATAGTCACTCTCGACGCTGAAAAAGCTTTTGATAAGGTAAATTGGGAGTGGCTATGGAGGGTGTTGGATAAATTTGGGGTGAGAGGCTCTTTTAGGGAATACCTTACTCAGCTTTACACAACTCCTATGGCCAGGATAGGCATGCAGGGCTTTCTCTCTGATCCTTTTAGCTTACATAGGGGTACAAGGCAGGGCTGCCCTTTATCCCCCCTGTTGTTTGACCTGGCGGTAGAGCCTCTGGTCCGTTTCCTAAACTCGGGCGGGATTTTCGAGGGTATTAAAATAGGTAACTCTGAACTGAAGGCAATTTTTTTTGCAGACGACATACTTCTATTCATGGGCAACCCTGTGACAGACCTACAGGTAGTTCTGAGCAGCATTGCAAAATTTGGTCAGTTTTCAGGGTTCACGATAAATACAGCCAAGTGTGCGCTTCTACAGCTTGGGAGAGGGGAAAATACATTAAAGCCTGGGAGCACTCTAGAGGGGATACCGGTGGCTAAAGGTCACATTACATATTTAGGTATCAAGATAGGTTCTAGGGCAGATTCATTATACGGCCTGAATTATACCCCCTTATTGAGTAAAGTGACTAGGGAACTGCGAGGATGGCAGAACCTGCCCCTGCCCCTATTGGGCAGAATCCATTTAGTCAAAATGATCAGCTTCTCCAGACTCCTTTATCCTCTCCAGACTTTGCCCTTGCTGATTAAGCATGTAGACATCTGTAGACTTCATGGTGAGGTGACACGCTTTATCTGGAAGGGAAAGAGACCACGTATAGGTCTGAGGAAGCTGATGGCCCTGAAACTGAAAGGGGGAATGAACATGCCGGATGTCAGGATATATAACCAGGCATGTCTTCTTAGACACATTATTGACTGGCTACGCCACACAAGTTTCCACTCTGATTATTCTTTGGAGAGGGAACTTTGCGCACCATGGGATCCCTGCACCCTATTACATACGGCTTTGAGAGCCCTACCCATGCATCTGCGGAATTCGATTATCTTCCGCCACACATGGGCAGCATGGAGAACTATTAGGAAGAGTCTACGACTGTGTCAGGGAGTCTCGAAATACTTACCTCTGTGGGGACATCCGGAATTTGAACAGGGAAGGAGGAATGCTTTATTTAAGGAATGGAAGCAGAAAGGAATACTGACGGCCCAGCAGTTGTTACACAAGAATGAGAATAGATGGTTATCATGTCAGGAGGTTAGGGATGCTTATCACCTGAGTCCTTTTCAAACTATCCAATACTCCCAGGTTAATAAATTCTTAACTGATAGGCTGAGGGATGTCTCTAAGGAAATTGTGACGAATGACTTTGATAAGATAGTAATGAAGGGTACAGGCCCGCAATCCATTTCTCTATTGTACTCCCAATTAAGGTTGATTTTGGGGGATGGACTACCACGTCTAGCTTTTCGCCCATGGGTTGGTATATTAGAGGACAACGAGGCAGGGGAGAAGATTCTTAAGGGCTGGTGGGCCATGAGGAATTCAGTCATAAATGAAGTTTGGAGGGACACACATTTCAGGATAATGCATAATGCTATTTACGCTTTTAACCTCCCGGCAGGCCCCAACAGGTTAGACAGGATTACTAGTTGTCCTAAGTGTAAGGTCATGCACACTGATCTATTTCATGGTCTTTGGTCGTGCCCCCGCATACAGGATCTGTGGAATCAGGTGGCACAAATATCTAAGGATAGTTGGAATTTGACGGTCCCGTTGAACCCTATGACCTTTCTCTTTCATTATTGGGAGGAGCTAAAGGATGGAGTCCTTCTGGAGCGGAGACTGCCGACCCTTTTCCATGCACTCTGTATGGTAACTAAGAGGAGCATTTTACAACATTGGCTCCGGCCTTCGGTCCCCTCAAGGGATGACATATTAACATGCCTTAAAGAACTACTGAATCTGGAGCGAGGGGATGTTATGAAACATAAGGAAGGAAAGGGAGGCAAATTTCTAAAGAGGTGGAGAGGCTTTCTGACACAGTTCTTCTCTGACTCAGATATTGAACACATCATGAGACCCTTCACTTTGACAAAATGGTATCTGGAGGAGCAGTTGAAAGGGTCGCTAGGCCGATTGGCACAATAACAGGTTTCCTACAAACACCCACATTGTTACTAATATGATGATATCATTGCTTTAAACCATGTCTGACGAAAGGTATGGCGATTGTTTTGGCAGGAGGATAGTTAGTTTTGAATAGGGGTGGGGGGGGGGAGGGCAATTGAGTTTTCTCAGAGTGGGGGAGGGGGGGGTTATTTTGAAAGGTCAGGAAAATAATTGAAGTGAAGGACAACTTGTTTGGAGTCTCTACTGTATACATAGACATAAATGTCTGTTTTCTGAAAATATTTTGTAACAAATATGCAATGCTTCTGAATTGTACTTTGTATATGTCCTTACTTTTGAAAATAAAAAATTTTCTTGGAAAAAAAAAAAAAAGAACCCACAGATGAAGGTTCCATAAGAGAAGGACAAACGGCCATTTGCAGAGCAATGCTTGATGTGTCTGGAGACCTGGAGCTTCACCATCTGTAGAGGGAGGGAGGGGACGCCCGCCTAGCGTGCATGCAGCATCCTCCCTGTTTTTTAAAGGGCAAGGTTTTTAAAAGGTGGGTACATTGCTTCAAAATACAGGGATGGTAGGGAAGACAAAGAATTTGAGCCATAATTTCGGAGCGACAGCTACTACTTTGCTCCTGCGGCAGGTGCTGTGGTCTTCTAACATGACCTCTCCACTGTGGTGAACTAAATAGGAGGCTGCTCCCCCCGATTCACAGAAGCGGCTTTGCCCCTGGAAGAGAAGCTTATGTTGAGCTTTACTATATAAGAGTATCTTGAACTGTGCATTGGCCTCTTTTAACTGGGTTATATTTTGCTCATTATGATGAGCAGTCGATACACCCTGTAATCTCCTAATTGTCTCTGTCAACTGTTGTTCCCTTTGACGAAGTTCAACCCTATACCGGTTAATTTTAGAGAAGTATATGCCCCTTATATGGGCCTTCAGTGCATCCCACACATAATGAATATGTGTCGAGCCTACATTGATGCCCCAGAATTCCTGTATTTCATGGTCTATCTGACCCTGCTCCCCTATCACATGCAGCCAGTGCGAGTTCAATTTAAAAGTTCTGCCTGAGGCTGGAGAATCCACCTCTCTGAGCGAGATCAGGACTGGAGAATGATCTGATATTCCATGAGGTTCATATTTCATTTTCAAAATTTGATGACACAGATCGCGACTTGCAAAGGCCAGATCAATACGGGACATTGAGCCATAGGACTGGCTAAAGCAAGAATAAATTCTCCTGTTGCCATAGAGGTGGCGCCAGATATCCACCAGCGCCAGCTCCTGGCAAGCAGAGCTCAAAGGAAATCCAGTCCGACCTCGCCCAGAAGAGGTAGAAAAACGATCCAACCCAGGATCAGGTACAGATTTAAAATCTCCGGCTACTAGTAACGGACACAGGTTTTTTGTAGCAAGATATTTAGACAATAGAGAAAAAACTGTTGATTTATATGGTGGAGGAATATAGATGAACGCCATTATAATCTCCTGCCCTTTCCAATACCCATGCAAGAAGACAAATCTCCCTTCTTTATCAATCATGTTATCCACCGGTAGAAATTCCATCCCACCGTGAATGTAAACACTAACCCCTCTTGCATAAGAGGAGAAGTAAGCATGGTATTCAAAAGAAGCCCATTTTCTTTTCAATGTATAGAGCCTGCCTACTGTTGCATGGGTTTCTAATAATACAACAATTGCCGGCAAATGACGGGCCACCTGATCAAACACCACCGTCCTCTTCACCCTGTCTCCCAACCCTCTCACATTCCAGAATAGAATATTACGTGGCATAGGCAGTAAATAACTGGTAATCCTGGTCCCCCATCTAGGAGAGAGACACATAAGCCTATAAAGCGAGTGACGACAGCCAATCCCTCCCTTATACCCACCCCCAAAATACCCCCTCCATGGTTGATAAGGAAAAGCACCTTACCCATCAACCTCTTCCAATCCACCAAACCTCCCCCCAACTACTTTTCCCCCTAGCCTCCCTCCTCCCCACAGCCATATTTTCTTTATAACCCGACCGTGTCCAGCCATTGAACGGCATCCGCCTGTGTAAAGAAAAAACAGACCAAATCATTGTGAACCACCCTCAATTTGGCTGGGTACATCATTGAGTACTTAATGTTAGCTGCAGCTAATCTTTTTTTTTACAACAAAGAAACATCTTCTTTTAATTTGGGTCTCAAAGAAACATCTTCTTTTAATCTGGGTATATTGATATCAAATTACCATCAAAGTATGTGTCTAATACTTCTCTTTTACGTCTAAGTACCCAGTCCCGGTCCTTGGAGCAAACTAGTTTCGCCAGGATTGCCCCAGAAGGAGCCCCTGGAGGAGGCTTCTTGGAGGGGATTCTGTGGGCCCTTTCAAAGCAGAAAGTAGATACATCATAATCTGGCCCTAGATTATCAACCAACCATTTTTGGATAAAATAATGCTGGGTTATCCTGTTCTGTCCCTTCTGGAAAACCTACTAATCGCAAGTTATATCTACGGGACCTATCTTCCAGATCTATCAGTTTCCCTCTAAGCCAGGAGCGGTCTGCATCTACCTCTTCCAATCTCTTTTTTAATAGTCTGGTCTCTGAAGTGGCAGAGTCCACTGCAGATTCCAGTTCCTTCACCTTCACTCCTAGTTTAGCCATCTCATCTCTGATTATCGTGATATCCCCTTGTACTGCTGAGAGGGACAAGGCCATCTCTGCGACAGAGGTGTTGGTAACATTTACTACTCCCAATATATCCGAGAGTTTATTATTAATACTCTCAAAACCTTCGTTCTGGGAGATACTAGCCTTTATAGTACCCAGCTCTGTCCGGTCCGTATTAAACACTCCCTGCTCAGCCTGTAGGACAGATCTTTGCACACCTCCCCTGGTTTTAGGTGGAGGAGACTTCAAAAATTTGTCAATGCGAGCCTGGGGGCTTCCCCCCTGACCACCTTTCGGCGAGGACATCCCTCCTGATTTACGCTATTTAGGCAGCATTTTAAGGGGCTCCGTACACACAGTTCACACGGGGGAAAAAACAATATTAAAGCCTGCCAATATAACACACAGAGGGATCTCCAAAACCAGATCCACTGGCTGTCCGGATCGGGAAAGGGAGATCCCCCACATCAACTATAAGACCCAGACACCCTACTTCAAAATCATATAAACACGAATGGCGCACACATAGATTAAACACAGGTGAATATGACTCCTGGCGTCCAGAAAAGCTGAATACATATAGAAGGGAGGCATAAAGACTCAAGGATACACATTGACTAGAACAGAGACATGTAAATATTCCGCTGTATACGAACACCCTCCTGCCGCTATACAAACTTAAACTCAGACTATACAGGCGTAGGGCTCCTTCAACCCCAATTGGCAGTCTGATTCAAATAGCGCAGAAGGCTGCAGGCAAAAGCCACTGCAAGTCTAAAGATCTTACTGCATAAGGGTATAATAAGAGTAGATAAGTTTAACTCATAGATCGTCTGCATGGGCCAGCCCAAGGCCTCTTCAGACCTCACGATCCAGCCCTCCAGACAGAGCCCCCAAATAGGCCTGATCCACCCAGCAAACAAGCAGACAAAATTATCAAGTCACTCAGCAAGATTCCTACCAGCGCCTGATATTCAAAGGGCAGGACCATAGAGGTATACACACGGAGGCACCTGAGAGTCACAGGTGGAGCAGAAGGTCTTCTTCTGTGATCTCAATCCTTCGCAAGCACACAGCACGCAGAAGGATTTCGGCTCCACAGACCAACATCATCCAGCCTCCACACAAGACTCCACCGACGTCCACATCCAGGCACCCCCGCTCACCAGCATCCACCGCAGGGTCAGGAGGAAAAAAGGCACAGCAGCGCCCACACGCTATTCACCAGCATCCACCGCAAGGGCAGGAGGGGAAAAGAAAGCGCAACAGCGCCCACACACCAGGACCACAGGAGCGCCACCAACTCCCGTCACCCACCAGAGGTGAGCGACTATACTTCAGCCGGTCCAACCACGGGCTCTGTCTCTTTTGCGGCTAGGCAGGGTGAGAATATGGCTACAGCAGCTAGGACAATTAGAGCAGCGTCTTCAGAGCTCACGTCGGCTCCATCTTTCAAACCAGCGCTACCACGCGTCACAGAGAGCAGCTCCCGACTTACCACAGACGGACGCTCCCGGCAGGTCACAGGCTGGGCTCCGCGTTCACCATCACAACGGGAGGCAGAGAGAGGGGGAAGTGGCGGAGGGGGGAGCGCGGCACACACCCCTACGTCATGCCGCCTCGTCAGTACTGATGCTGGCACAGACGAATCGAATAGCGCTGGTTAAGATGATTATCTTGCCTATTGTGATGTACCCGATGTGTGCTGCCCCAGTTTGGATCGATGATATCTTTTTTTACAGACTGGAGACTCTTATTAACCATCTAATATGGGGAAGGAAGAGGGTCAGGATAAAGCAAAGATATCTATGGTTGTCGGAATCAGATGGTGGGTTATCATTCCCTTTCTTTCAGGGGTATTATTTATGTGCACAGGTTCAACGTTGTTGTAGTTTTACAGATAGTTTATTAGCACGATATTTGTCGTAGGTCTTGGGAAAACCAATAGATAATATTTTTTAGGGATGTCCCGATACCATTTTTTTAAGACTGAGTACGAGTACCGATACTTTTATTTAAGTACTCACCGATACCAATTACCGATACTAATTTTAACAATAAAATACACACACATGTATTTTCTGACCACTGACCAACCAAATGGCCCAAAAACAGAACTATAACATTCCAAGGAGACATTACACTGAATGGGGGCCACAAAGAGACATTATACTGTATGGGGGCCACAAAGAGACATTATACTGTAAGTGGGCAGCCACAAGGAGACGTTATAATGTATGGGGCGGCCACAAGGAGACGTTATACTGTATGGGCGGCCACAAGGAGACGTTACACTGTGTGGGGGCAGTCACAAGGAGACATTATACTGTATGGGGGCAGCCACCAGGAGACGTTATACTGTATGGGGGCAGCCACAAGGAGACGTTACACTGTGTGGGGGCAGCCACAAGGAGACGTTATACTGTATGGGGGCAGCCACAAGGAGACGTTATAATGTATGGGGCAGCCACAAGGAGACGTTATACTGTATGGGGCGGCCACAAGGAGACGTTACACTGTATGGGGCAGCCACAAGGAGACGTTAAACTGTATGGGGGCAGCCACAAGGAGACGTTACACTGTATGGGGGCAGCCACAAGGAGACGTTACACTGTATGGGGCAGCCACAAGGAGACGTTACACTGTATGGGGGCAGCCACAAGGAGACGTTACACTGTATGGGGCGGCCACAAGGAGACGTTACACTGTGTGGGGGCAGCCACAAGGAGACGTTACACTGTATGGGGCGGCCACAAGGAGACGTTACACTGTATGGAGGCAGCCACAAGGAGACGTTACACTGTATGGGGGCAGCCACAAGGAGACGTTACACTGTATGGGGGCCACCAGGAGACTTTATACTGTATGGGGGCCACAAGGAGATGTTATACTGTATGGGGCGGCCACAAGGAGACGTTACACTGTGTGGGGCGGCCACAAGGAGACGTTATACTGTATGGGGGCCACAAGGAGATGTTATACTGTATGGGGCGGCCACAAGGAGACATACTGTAAGCTTTTTGAAGCCCTTCCCTCCTCAGTATAATAGTCTTGTGGCCATCATACAGTAATGTATATTTCTTCTTGCCCTAATGCCTGCTTTTAGAGATCAATGTGCAGCTTGCAGGCAGGAAGGGAAGGACCAGGGCCATAGAAGACAGACACTATCTCCTTTAGAGGGACTCGCTCCTGGCAAACACAGCTCTGCTGCAGTGAATGCAGTGGAGCAGTCGGTGATGTAATTGCAGGGACTCAGAGAATCGTCTGAGAGTTTATTAGTTAAAAGAATCGAATGAGTCACCGAGTCCGTGCCAGGCTTCCTGCTCTGCTACATGCACCCTGTACACACACAGCTCCACTACATGCTATGCTAATAATGCCCCCCCTTCCCCCCGGACGGACTTACAGGGAGCCGCAGAGCAGGAAGCCTGGCAGGGACTCGGTGACACTGTCTCTGACTCATAACTAATAAACTCTCAGAAGATTCTCTGAGTCCCTGCGACTCCCCCTGTCATGTGAGTCAGTGCTGGTTGCCTGATTGGTTGGAGGGCGGGGAGGGGCGGGGCTAGCTTCCACTCTAGGCTCCTATTACACTGCCTGCTGCTGCCTCTGAAGCTGTATCAGCTGTGCGAGGTGCAGGGGCAGGCCGCGGACGGACACTGACACATAGAAGCGGCGCACAGGTATCGGCAGTGGTATCGGGGACATTTGCACGAGTACATGTACTCGTGCAAATGTCCGGTATCGGTCCCGATACCGATACTGGTATCGGTATATCCCTAATATTTTTACATGTTTGGAGTCTGGTTATTTGGGGGTGAGGAAGACCCTATTGATTCCTTGGACCCTACAAATGGTTTGGAATAAGCTTAAGAGGATTTTGAAAGTCTCCTCCCCTTTTGCTTTCACCCCTTTGTGGGAGAACAGGAATGTGACGGAATTCTTTAAAATCACAGATTTTGTTTACTGGTTACGGAGGGGGGTGGTTAATGTGTGTCACCTTTTTGTATGTGGACACTTTAACTCCTTTTCTGATTATATGAGGATATGGAAAGGAAACGGAGCGCGGCACGTATGACTGTTCAGATATAGTTTCTATCAGAGTTGAAGTGACGACAGCCAATAGGGTGGGAAGGGGTGGCTGGATATAGTATTATTGTATGTAGTAACTGTGAATTTACAGCTCTATTTATAATTTTTGTAGCATTTTGTTATATGTTGTAGGATAGTTGACTACAGTTGTATAGTGCCTACCCTGTATTGGCTGTTTCTCCTATTATAATATGTGCTGTTTTGCATCATGAAGAAAACAAAATAAATATATTTATAAAAAAATAAAAATAGGAGGCTGCTCAGATGCAGCTTGTTACCTAAAACTGCCCAAAACCAAACCAGGCCATTGGAGTCTACGGGTCCGTGAAAACCACTTTGTTCTGTCAGTGATATTGACTGACCATTGGTAGGAGCTGTGATTGAAACTAAATTTTCAGCCTAGCAGTGTATGTGGAATACAGATGACACCTGGAGGGCAAAAAACGGACACACGGATCCTTCACAGACATTTTCACGGATGAAAGACTAAGCAGCTTGACACAGATGTCATCACGGACGTGTGAAAGAGATCTTATTGTTATTGGGGCATTTATATATCACGGGGCGGCCACCAGCTCTCATTTCTCTTCACCACTCTGACGCTGTGGAACCAGGGCAGTGTTAGGCCTCATTCACACATCAGTGTTTGGTCAGTGATTTCCATCAGTGATTGTGAGCCAAAACCAGAAGTGGACACTACACAGACATAAGGTATAAGGGAAAGATCTGCACCTGTTCTGTGGCTAGACCCGCACCTGGTTTTGGCTCAAAATCACTGATAGAAATAACTGACCAAAAGATTAGAGTGAGGCGAGGTCTACCTTATCTTGCGTGTCCATGCTGTGCTCTCACTGCACTCTCTCACTCTCTCTCACTGAGTTCATTTCATTGGTGCAGAAAACCTGGCTGAATCTGCGCTGAAACCGCCTCCCATTGTATTCAATGGGAGGCCAAGCGGCAGTTCATGCAGCCGAGGGTTATTGCCCCCCACAAAGCCGTACCCGGAGCCTGCTAGTGGTTTAGCTCCATTCAGTGGCAGAAAACAGCGGTTTCTGACGTGGGATACACAGAGGATTTTGGAGCTGACAAAACCTACCTTTAAAGGGATTGTGTCGTTTCAGCAAGTGGCATTTGTCATGGTAGGAGAAAGTAAATACAAGGCATACTAATGTATTGTGATTGTCCATATTGCCTCCTTTGCTGGCTGGATTCATTTTTTTACCACATTATACACTGCTCGTTTCCATGGTTACGACCTCCCTGCAATCCATCAGTGGTGGACGTGCTTGCACACTGTAGAAAAAAAACACCAGCCTCTCTGGTGGCTGGTACAGTGGGAGCTTATATAGGCTGGTGCTTTTTCCGATAGAGTGCAAGCACAGCCAACGCTAATGGATTGCAGGGTGGTCGTAGCCATGGAAACGAGCAGTGTATAATGTGATGGAAAAATGAATCCAGCCGGCAAAGGAGGCAATATGGACAATCACAATACATTAGTAAGTGCCTTGTATTAACTTTCTCTACATGATAAATACTATTTACTGAAGTGACACAATCCCTTTAAGGCCTCAGGCACACAGCCGTTGCCCGGCTGTGGCCATATTGCGGCCCGCAATCCAGAGCTACGGGTTCATACATGTTCTGCTTTTTTGCGGTGCGGACAAATCACAGATCCATTCACGTTGAATAGGTCTCGATTTGTCATGGCCGCCGCACGGACATTGCCCGTGCATTAGGGACCGCAAATTGCAGTCCCCAATGCAAGGAACGACCACACAACGGCCGTGTGCATGAGGCCTAAGGCTGAGTTCACATGTATTTTAAGCATCTGTTATGCACATGTTGCCTTCGTTTTAGCCATTTCTGTCTACGATCCGTTATTTTAGACTGCAAAAAAAATATTTATGTAGGAATTTTTTCCCTCTAAAATAACGGATCCCAGACGGAAATGGCTAAAAAGGATGCAACATGTGCATAACTGAGCATAGCGGATGCTTAAAATACAGAAGAACGGAAAGCTAAACGGTGATGTGAAGATTGCCACTACTTAAAAAGAAATCAGGATTTCTGTCACCTTTATATACTGCCCTCAGATAAGGCAGCACAAATAGGTGACAAACCCCCTTTAATTTCTACCTCTCCATGGCATAAAATGTAAAGATTATTTGGATTTCATTCACACTTGACATAAGTGCAGGAATTCATCAAGATTAGTATTTGAAAAGAAAAAGTGATCAGGAAGGTAATGTCCCCTTTAACTCTGATGTTGACATCACCATGGCAACTGCAGTAAACAGACAGCTATTGGTCGGCTTGAATCGAAGAATCATCAGTTGGCTCCTTGGGAGATGAAACTGATTTTATGGTTAGTGATGAATTTCGGAGACACCCGGAGGAGCTGCTTTTACGTCCACTGCTCACGGTGGGATTTCTGGGGTAAGAGACTGAGATATAGCTAACTGTTATATTCAGGTGCGGGATATCTCCGTATAAAACTGGTGTGTTTTTAGTAAGCTACAATAAATACAATAAAACAGGAAAAGATGTTTAGCGTTTTCCCTAAATTCGAACGGTTTATTATGTGTCTAGGGAAAATAGGACTTTTGGTCAGGTCTACAACACATGTGGTGAAGTTACCTAAAGAACGATGAAGTATAAAGAATGGCAGACACTGCAGATGATTGCATTAGGGCCTTATTCGCACAGTCAGTGTTTGGTCAGTGATTTCCATCAGTGATTTTGAGCCAAAACCAAGTGCGGGTCCAAAACACAGAACAGGTGCAGATCTTTCCCTTCTACCTTATGTCTGTGTAGTGTCCACTCCTGGTTTTGGCTCACAATCACTGATGGAAATCACTGACCAAACACTGACTGTGTGAATGAAGCCTTAAAATGTGAAAATTCTTGGCGTCATTAAACTCATCTCATGTAGTTGCCTGTCAGTGAGGTTCTTCATATGCATTGCGGCTTTAGGCCTCATGCATTCACTTCAATGGGGCCGCAAAAGATGCGGACAGCACTCCGTGTGCTGTCCGCATCCGTGGCTCCGTTCCGCGGCCCCGCTAAAAAAATATAACATATCCTATTCTTGTCCACGCTTTGCGGACAAGAATAGGCATTTATATTGCCGGCACAAATTGCGGAAGGCAACACGGGCGGCTTCCAATTTTTGCGGACCCGCGGTTTGCGGACCGCAAAAAAACGGCACGGTCGTGTGCATGAGGCCTTAGCTTGTGAAACCAGCTTTTTTGGATTGAACCCTTAAATGCAAATCTTGCTCTATTACTACAGGCACAGTCATATAAATATCGGAAAAACCCTCCCAAAAAGGGTAATTTTCTATTCAGATAGTTGGTTGGGCTGGTATGAGTTAATTTGCATACTCCCCTCCAAGCCTTAGGGTGCCTGTACACAGGTGTAGGGTAAGGTGCAGAAAGTCAGCACAAATATCTGTACGGATTTCTGTGCGCTTCTGTAACAAAAACCGCATGAACAGAGCGGGCGCGATATCCGCCAGGTGCCTTCTGTTTTAAACTGCAGGCACCTGGGACTAATGTAATCGTAATGACCAAGAATAAAAATAATAGGTCAGTTTTAATCCATAGGAAACGGTGTTAAAAAAAAAAAATGAATATAAAACTGTTGCAGAATTGTTTATTTTTTTATAATTCCACCCCATTTGAAATTTGTTTTTTCCGCTTCCCATTCACATTGTATACAACTATAAATGGCGCCATTAGAAAGTACATCTTGTACTGCAAAAGACAAGCCCTGATACGGCTATGTGAATAAAAAATAAAAATATGCTTGATTCTTTTATTACCCAAATTGCTGTTTTATGCTAAATAGGGTCTCAGTGCACGATTTGGGAATACTTTTTATACTTCTTTTTGCAACCCTTTAAGAATCTCCATTGGGCTGAGACTACATGTACATTTTTTATGTGACGACATCAACAAAATCACAGAAAATTACAGAATGTTGGAAATTAGTGAGTATCAGAAGTTGCAGTTGTCCAGTTCACTTAGCAAATGAAAGGCGAGGTGTGACAAGTTAGAATGGACATCGGGGTCACTCGTTGTTTGATACAATATTGAGACACGGGGTCCATCCTGATAGACAGTATGTGTTAAAGAGTCCAACAACTGCTGGAATATTTATGTCATCTTTTCTTTTTAATTCAGACACAATCTTCAGTCTCCGCAGTCTTCACAGAGAACCTTCTCACGGACCACAGGAGAAAACATCAACAGGCATTACATATATTCTCAGTGTATAGTATATTCTTAAAGAGCGTCTGTCAGCATGATCAACCCTATTAAGTCAGGCATGTTGCCTGGTAGGGTTGATCATGCCATTAATATGATACCTTAGTCTCTTTGTATATAGCAGCATTCCTGAAATATCCGTTTTTTTTATTATTATGCAAGTAAGTGTACTCTATGTGTTGTGTTTATAGAATGTGTCAGCTTTATAGTTAGTCTGTATATAGGGTAAGTGTATATAGTGTATGAATAAGGTGTAGTGTAATAGTGTGTATATAGCATAACCGTAGTGTATATAGCTTATGTGTGTAGGATAACTGTAATCTATATAGTGTCTGTATATAGAGTAAGTGTAGTGTATATAGTGTATGCATATGGTAACTTTAATATATGTAGTGTATATATAGGGTAAGTATTGTCT
Source organism: Bufo bufo (assembly GCF_905171765.1). Taxonomy (NCBI): domain Eukaryota; kingdom Metazoa; phylum Chordata; class Amphibia; order Anura; family Bufonidae; genus Bufo; species Bufo bufo. Next base: position 49,464 of record NW_024400020.1, read on the forward strand.
ATAAAGTTTCTATATATGGTAAATGTAGTCTATACAGTATGTACATAAGGGAAGTTTGGTCTACATAATGTGTGTATATAAGGTAAGTGTAGTTTACATAGTGTGTGTGTATATAAGGTAAGTGTAGTCTTGTATATAGTATATCTGCATAGTGTAGTCTATGTAGTATGTATATACTGTAGCATAAATGTAGTATTTATGTTTTGTATATATGATAAGTGTAATCTTTATAACTAGTCTGTATATTAGGTATGTGTAGAGTATATAGTAAATGTATAGTGTATATAGTGTTTGTACAGGGTAAGTGTTGTTTAATTTATATATTATCTGTATATAGGGTATGTGTAGTGTGTGTGTGTGTGTATATATATATATATATATATATTATATGTGGGGTAAGTGCAATGTATATATTGTATGTATAGGATATGTGTAATTTATATAGTTTCTGTATATGGGGTAAGTTTAGTGTATATAGTGTATGTATATGACATGTGTAGTCATTATAGTATTACATTTGGCATGTGTAGTGCATATAGTGTGTGTGTGTGTGTATATAGGATAATTAATCAATATTTAGGGTATAAGGTATGTGTACAGTATATAGTGTATGTATAAGGCAAGTATAATGTATATAGTGTATATTTAGGGTACATGTACTCTATGTAATGTATATATAGAGTAAGAATAGTCTAGTGTATATTTACGGTAAGTGTAGTCTTTATAGTATGTATATCAGGTAAGTGTAATGTAGTATATATATACTGTGCATACATAGGGTAAGTGTGGTGTATATAGTGTATGTGAAAGGTAAGTGTAGTCTATGTATAGGGTAAATGTATGCAGTGTGTATATAGGATCAGTGTAATTCATATAGTGTCTGTATATAGGTTAAGTGTAGTGTATATAGTGTATGATATCACTTCCTGCGTGATATCCATAAAATGTTACACAGTAATAGGAGAAAAGTTCTGTTCTAAATTTTACATTTTAGAAAAATCTAAGCTTGGCCTCCGCCACATAATGCACCAAAAACAAAAAAGCTTTTCTTCTGCAGTGACTGACTATACAAACATTGCATGGTGTACCAGTTGCAATCAATATTGTTATAACATTACATGGGTTGAATTCTATTTCATATATTAAATTCACATCTGTTTTGTTAGCCCTTTTGCAGTGCTTAATCCCTCCTTGTTTAGGTGGGTCCCTACACTAACACGTTATACATATAACAGGATATATTGAGTGTAACTGGTGTTATCACTTGCAGTGTGCTTTTACATTATTTTATATACAGTAGTCAGTTGTTATAGAGAAACACCAATATACTGCTTATCAGTTTGGCTTTTCAAATTAATAGTGCAAATCAGTGTAAATCATGTTATAAAAAAAAAAAAGAGTCTTAGTGTAGGGACCTATCTGAATGAGGTCGCCTTGACGTGGCAGATGGGCTCACACAATGTCATCAGATTGTGTGCTAAGAACCTCATAGAGTTTTTGAGCTTCCATATCTTAAGGAATTCATCAGTTGTCCCTCTTGAAGCATAGATACGTTCATAGAGATAGATGGCATCATTTATTTTTATTAAGGCTATGCCATGAGTGGGCAGCACAGTGGCTCACTGGTTGGCACTGGTGCCTTGCAGTACTGGGGTCCTAGGTTCGAATCTGACCAATAACAACATCTGCATGGAGTTTGTATGTTCTCCCTGTGCTTGTGTGGGTTTCCTCCAGTTTCCTCCTACAGTCCAAAGACATACTGATAGGGAACTTAGATTGTGAGCCCCATTAAGGACAGTTGGATGCTAATGTCTGTAAAGAGTTGCGGGATATAGCAGCGCTATATAAGTGCATAAAATAAATAAATAAATTAGGTCTGGGCACCTTGGGAGACTTTTTGAAGAGTATGGGTTTCTACTGTAAAATACCAGAAATGCATTTTCATTCAAACATAAGGTGCAGCAAATAATGACTGTTGGGCTCCACGTTTACCCCTATCTTATATACAGGGTGGCCCACGAAAAAGTAGCCCACCTCCAGCGATAGTATGACAAGATGAATGAGAAAGTGGATTGTTATTTTTTTAATTACCCACAAGTCACAAAAGATGCTGAAAGTGGTCCCTGTTCCGGTCTATGCATCTTTGGGCACATCGGATTATGTTGGCCGATACTGCTTGCAGCTCTACAGCAGTGATGCTGCAGAAACAAAAATGTCCTGCTCTTTCCAACAAGATGGGACAACATGCCACACCTCACTGGCACGGATTGATGAACTGTTGATGTAGGAGCAAACTGTGAGCAAGGGGTTATGGCCACCACGTTCCTCAGACTTGTCCTCGTGCAATTTTTATCTGTTGGGAAATTCAAAACAGAAAATGTCCGCTAACAATCCACATCCCTGGATGAACTGAAGGAAAATATCACAAACACTATCCGCAACATTACAAGTAGTATCAGCCGACATATTCCGACGTGCCCAAAAATGCATAGATATGAATGGGGACCACTTTCTGCATCGTGTGGCATGTGGGTTATTAAAAAAACAATCCACTTGCTCATTCATTTTGTCATACTATTGCTGGAGACTGTCTACTTTTTCGTGGGCCACCCTGTATTACCCCTTCTCAACATAGAGAAGGGATACATGATGACCTTTCTATGTGTGTCATTCCTATGCAATGACCTATTTGCGTATATTCTCCTACTAGTGACATCACTGTGTGCATTATTGCTATTTTGTGACATAACTGTGTAAATTATCTGCAATATGTACAATAAAGTCACTTCAACTTTTACATTATCCTTGTGCATCAGGGAGACCATAATAATCATAAAATTCATGTACTGGAATTGCTGCAGAAGGTGGTCATGATAGAGTGGGGCCCAAGTCAATTTTGCTATGAAGCCCCACGGTTACTTGCTATGCCCCTGGAATGTACATTACATATAAAGATTCTGCAAGCAGCTACATTCGGTCAGGGAGCTGTCAGAATGGCTAGAGCTGCTGCACAGATTTAGGGGGTCATTTCCTATACTGAAATACTCCTAAATTAGGCTTCTTTCAGGCGCAGATGGCGGGTCAATGCTTAGTTGCTGTTTTAGGCGTAGAAAGTGGATGCGCTGAAGTTATAACTTTGGCGGATACCCCGCTAGCTACAGGCTTTTATTATAATAAATGTGCCCCTTAATTTCAACAGAACTTAAAGCGAACCTGTCACCTCACCACCTGGTGGCCAGGGCTGTGGGAGTGCACATAGGCCAGTGCCTTTTCCTATATTGTGTAAGCACGACCACCGCTGCTGGATTACAGGGTGGTCGTAACCATGGAAATGAGCAGTGTATAATGTGACTGAGAAAGGAATCAAGCCAGCAAAGGAGGCAATATGAACAATAACAATACATTAGTAATTGCCTTGTATTAAATTTCTCTACATGATAAATGCCATTTGCTGAAGTGAGACAAGTGTTTTTGCCTTTTTTTTTTGTTTTGTTTGGATGAATCAATATAAAAGTGTTTTTGTGCTTCAGGGTATTAAACATTGATATTTTTAATTTAACATATATATTGCTATATCACATTTTTAATAAGAGGAATTAATGAAATTGCTGGACCAATTGATGGGAGGATCATGAAACCAGTCATGGAATGCCCAGTGTATAGGAGTCGGAGACACTCCTTTGTGAGTCCAGAAGACTGGAAAGCAACAAAATAGTCTCCCATTTGAAAGGCTGACCTTTCTCCCCTGGCAACTAGAGATGAGTGAATTTTATTTAAAAATTTGATTTGCCGTTTCGCCAAATAAAAAAATAAAAAATTGGTTCGATCCGAATAAATTCCCAGCGAATTACGTTAAAAAACTGCTATTTCCTGGCTGCAGAGAGCCTTTATAGTGTTGTAGAACACTGTGCCTTGCAGTTACACACATATGGAGTCTGCTTTGGTAGTGAAATAATACTGTGATTTCGTATGACATGCAGATGACAGGCGTCACTCTTAGAATCACTGCACACTGCACTTATTTGGGCAGTTACGGGGCCAAATAACTCAAGTATGAACTCATCCTTACAGGTCGATGTTAGCGCCAAGACCTGCAAAAATTATATATCATGTCCTATTCTTGTCCGTTTTGCTGACAAGAATAGGCATTTCTATAAAGGACCATCCGTGTTTTGCGGATCCGCAATTTGAGGACCGCAAAACACGGCACGTTTGTGTGAACAAGCACTTAATCTGAAGATATGGTAACAAATCAGAGGCCTTTGGCTAAAACTTCTCAAAGGGGTATTCAGGTAGGTGAAAATTATCCAGCTCTATCCATTTCTATGGAAGTTCCGGAGATAGGCGAGTACAGTGCTTGGCTATCTCCGGAACACCCACAGAAATGAATGGAGCGGCCGTGCGCTTGTGCGACCGGCCGCCCAGGTCATTTCAGGGGAGCAGCAGGGGGCTTGCCGGGGATACAGGGCCCTGTTCTTGTGATTGGTGGGGGTCCCACCGGTAGTACCCCCACCAACCTGATCTGATAACTTTTTCCTACCGCAATACCCTTTTAAAGGTATATAACTAAATTAGTACATACTGTATATCAACTAATGATTTAATACCTTGTGCAATCCATCTCTAAAAGGAGATGTTAGGATTAATATGCCTAATGTAGTTGTATATCTGATAATTCCAGTCTGGCTCAACATCTTCCTCCTTGAGTCAGCCTCCACACACTAAAGTGGTTTTCTGGGAGTTTTATACTGATGTCCTATCCTCTGGATAGGTCATCAATATCTGATCGGTGGTGGTCTGACATCCGGGACCCTCGCTGATCAGCTGTTTGAGAATGCTACAGACCTTCTCACGGTTTACCAATCAGAGCGCTGTACATTGTATAGAGCTGCGCCTAGTCCATGTGACCAATGAATGTGATGTCACATGGCCTAGGGAAAGCTGAGAGAAAGCTGTGGCACTACTGCCTTCTCAAACAGCTCATTGGCGGGGGTCCCGGGTGTAGTGATGGACGAACATCGGCCGGGACGGTTCGCGAAACCGCAAGTTCGCGCAGGGCCCCATTCACTTTAAAGGCAGGCGAAGCTGGAATACCTCACAAATAGTCCCACAACATGGACAGTGGCTTATCTCCACTCTCTAGTCTTGTGTTTTTATTGCATTATGGTTCTATAAAATAAAATACAAAATGAAAAAATGTTATTATTGTGTGTTTGGAAGCATGTGCCATGTATTGCCATGGTAGAACATGTCCTATTCTTGTCCGTTTGGGGACAAGGATTGGAAATTTCTACAGAAGTAAAAAAATAAAGGTCCGGCTTTTAGCGTATCCGCCATTTACAGACAATAAAACACTTACGACTGTGTACATGAGCCCTAATATGTATATTTACTCATATTCCTATGTAGACCTACAGCCTGTCCACCTCATGCTGTGAGTAGAGACTTTATCTCTAGACCTCCATACATTTCCATAGGATTAAGTGATTTGCCTGTGTGAAGATTGGTGCTCATCTTATTAAACAATACCACAATGGCCCAGTTGACCTAACATCAGGTATTAGCATAATTGAATTGGATCAAAAAATTTATGTTCCTATCACCACACAGCCTCCCAGATTCAGCGGAGCCGAAAGTCATCCTTTATCAAATACAGAAGGATCAGAACGATATGGGATACAACTCACACAATAAGATATATAATACACGCTACAAGATTGGCCGTCTATCTATAGCAGGTCCGATTCTACCTAAGCCCCACTAAAGTGAAAGGAGAGAGCAGCACAACGTCGGCCACTTCCTCCTTTCCTGGCTGTGTGTGACAGGGTCCCTTTCTTGGAAATGTTACTGCAGATTTTGCTGACATTCCACAGTGGATTTCGGTGCGGATTTACCAAAGATCTAACCCTACGCATTGCAAACGGTGAAATATACAGTGGAAATCTGTAGCATAAATTAAACCAATCAGATTCTATCTTTTATTTTTTTCTGGGAGCCCCTTTGGAAAATGAAATGAGGAATCTGATTGGTTGCTATGGGCAACTAAGCCAGTTCTACTTTACACCAGTTTGATAAATGACCCCCTTAATTCTTCTCTGTACCAATCCTGATTCCTATTCGTTTTGAATGTGTACTCTTTGTGGAAGCTTCCATGCTGATTTTTTTTAGATGACATATTGGTCATTTCAAAGACAATGTATAAGAAACTGGTTATACTAAAATCTTGTTAATGTGATAGTTTGGTAGATCGCTACTTTTTGGCACCAAAAGAAAAGTCCACTGGAATCTGTGTAAATTCAGATGTAGCAAATGGACTTGAGGGCATGGGTGTGCATATTACACCTCAAATCTGTCATTACACTCCCTAAATTAGCATTCTTAGGGCAGCTTTTAAATGCCATAGTGATTAGGGGCCTTTCTAGTGACAAGTATATTGTAGAGTCTCCAGTCAGTCAAGAAAGGGTTAATACTAAAGTGCACGAGGTAGGTATCAATAATAAGCCCCTGTAGTAACTATGGCAACTGTGCTGCTGATGTCATAGATGCATACGTCTATGACATAAAGAACCCACAGGACTTCCGGTTCCGGCGCTGGTATGAGGAGACGCGTGTAGCGGAGCTCCGCCACCTTCCCTAACAGCCTTACCCTCCGATCACCGCCTACGGGCTCAAGTAACCACACTAAGTGTGGCAAGTGTTGACAGGCAGCGCTGTGTGCATGGAGAGGTACCTGCTACGTAGCGGGAAGAGACCGGAGGACGGAGAAGAGCCGCGGCCGGCGCCGCTGCATAAAGAGGACAAGATGGCGGCCGAGACTGAGACCACGCCGCGGGTAGTTGATTTGAGTCAGCCCCTGATATCCTCACAAGAGGACTTGTTCCAGTCTACCCCGCTGCCAGCTGCAGATCTCAAAAGGCTGGCATTAGAGGTTGCGGCCCACCTGGCACCTGATCTCAAATCTACGCTGGCGGCGACGATACAAGACTCCCTTACAGAGCTGCAGGAAGCCTACAGCCAACAGGGGTACCGCATAGACGAACTGGAGCAGAGGACGGCATGTGTGGAAGAAGACATGCAGGGCACACAGTCACGTATAAAAGTGCTGATGCAGACGGTGAATGAGCTAAAGGATAAGGTCGACGACCTTGAAAACCGCTCACGTCGCAGTAACCTCAGGTTAGTGGGTCTCCCTGAGGACATACCGGGCACAGAGCTTAAGCATATTTGTGAGTCAGAACTCCCCAGAGCGCTGGGACTGTCGATTCCCCGTAAAGTGGAAAGAGCGCATAGGCTGGGGTCACTGCAGAGCCCTCCGGAGGGACCCAAGGAGTTGGCTAATCGCCCGCAGAGAGGCAGACAGGTCATAATGAAATACCTCGATTTCTCTGATAAAGAGGACATTATACGCGCTTTCAGGGCGCGAAAAGAGCCTCTAACCTATAGGGGGCAGAAGATCATGCTTTTTAATGATTACTCGGCAGTGATCACTAAGAAAAGGAGAGGTTTCAGCGAAATTTGCACTTCACTGTTCCAGAGGAAAATCCGTTTTCAACTACTATATCCGGCAGTGTTAAAAGTGAAGTGTGCGGATGGAGTCTACAGGAACTTTAATAATGCCTCAGATGCTGCAGCTTTTTTTGCCCAAGGCCCATATCTCACCGAGCCTGAAGAGCCGGTGGAACAAGGAAGAAGAGCGTCGCAGAGTCCACAATCAGGCTTTCAAGGGACTTCCAGAGGCAAGCCGCAACGGAGAGATGAGACCCAGCACTTTTCGTCTGGCAATCAGCGGAAGCAGCGAAAATGAGGGGTGTCATGCCTCATGTATCCGTGCCTGCGTAAAGGGGGTGTAAGAAATAAGCGAGGGGGGGGAAAAAAAAAAAAAAAAAAAAAAAAAAAGGAGCTGGTGGCCTTCAATCCTCCACTATAAGCTATTCAGGGGAAATGGTATGGGAGGGTAAAATGGTACCAGAAAAAAGTGAAGTCCAGGATGTAATGTTTGTTTCACTTGCCTTTGCAGGTTACTCAGGGATGTTTGTTTCTGTTTGTTGTTTTAGTTATGTTAATGCTGTCCTGCCAATCTCTTTGTCTCATACAATCGACAGTGGGGGGGAAAACCTTTTAAAAATGTGGGGTAATGATTAAGATAGTAACATGGAACGTCAAGGGCCTGCGCTCCCCGCAGAAACGCATAATGGTGCTGCGCCATCTCAAGCGCTTGAAGGCAGATATTGCGGTTCTGCAGGAAACGCATCTCCTGGAGGAGGATTTTATGAGAATGTCAAGGCTCTGGGTGGGCAAGGTTTATGGTTCTCCGGCTATACAGGGCAAGGCAGGTGTGATCACACTGGTACACAAGAACCTACTAAATAGGGTCCAGGGTTACACTGCTGATGATGAGGGCAGGATATTGATTCTGACATTGAAAGATGGGAGCAGGAATCTCAACATATATAATGTTTATGCACCCAATGTACAGCAAGGTCGTTTCTTTGCCTCCCTGAGAGATAAGATACTGGCAGATCAGGTGGGCAATATATTGGTAGGAGGAGATTTTAACGCCACAATGGTAGAAAGTGAAGACCGTAAGCAGTCAGGGGCGTTGAGGAATAGGGCTCATGGGAGAGGTGGGGTTTTGTCTTCCCTCACAGAGGACATTGCTTTGGTGGATACATGGAGGGTGTCACACCCAGATGAAAGGGACTTTACCCACTTCTCCCATGCGCAAAACTCGTGGTCTCGTATAGACTACTGGTTGGCCAAACCAGAACTCTTGTCCAGAGTCAGCGAGGTAGCTATTGAAAACCTGGTGATCTCAGATCACTCGCCAGTGGTTCTGTCTCTGGCGGATATGGAACCGAGAGGGACAGAATACATTTGGAAATTCCCGTCTTTCCTATCTGAGGATGAGACCTTTATAGAATTACTACGGGGTTGGTGGCTGGAATACAGCACTACTAATCAGGAGCATGAATCTGACCCCCTTCTTTTCTGGGAAGCAGGCAAATCAGTTATACGGGGCAGGTTGATAGCATATATAACAGGCCTCAAGAAAGCTACAAAGGCACAATTTATCAAGTGTAGCCGGACAGTTCAGGGTTGCTATAGGGTTTTTGTGCAATCTCCTTCGCCAGAGAACAAGGAAAAGTGGAGCACAGCAAGAGAGGAGTTCGAGATTTGGGCAAAGAGAAAGGAAAGCTTTCACACAGCTAGATGGGAACTAGAGTTGCACAAGTTCGGCAACAAGGCAGGCAAACTCCTGGCAAATCTGGCTAAGGGGCGTAGACAAACAATCCCTATCACCCATCTACGTGACTCAGCAGGGAAAATTAGATCCCAACCCCCCGATATCCTAAAAATTTTTAGGAGTTACTATTCTGATCTATATAGTAGACCTCCAGACAATGTAGGCTTGGGCCCTAGTATCTTGGAAGGCTTAAATCTCCCAGTGATAGCGCAGGAGGATCTAGACCAGCTTAATAGGCCCATCACGGAAGAGGAAATCCTGAAAACAATAGCACTGCTACCTGGGAATAAAGCACCAGGCCCGGATGGGTATTCGGGTGCCTTCTATAAAGCCCTTAAAGCGCAAATATCACCGATACTATCTAAACTGGGTAATGTCCTCTTAAAGGGGGGGAGGTTATCTGCTCAAATGAATATGGCGCACATACGCATGCTCCCCAAGGAGGGCAAACCAGCTGAGGACCCCGCGTCATACAGACCTATATCCCTTATAAATCAGGATGTTAAAATCCTCTCGAAACTTATGGCCAATAGGTTAGCAAGCATCCTCCCGAGCCTGATCTGCCCTTCACAGGTTGGTTTTGTTAGAAACCGGTCAGCGGTCGCCAACATCCGTAGGGTCCTGGCGGTCTTGGATGAGGTGGGCCGGGGGAAGGGAGGTGTTTCGACGCCCTCCATAGTCACTCTCGACGCTGAAAAAGCTTTTGATAAGGTAAATTGGGAGTGGCTATGGAGGGTGTTGGATAAATTTGGGGTGAGAGGCTCTTTTAGGGAATACCTTACTCAGCTTTACACAACTCCTATGGCCAGGATAGGCATGCAGGGCTTTCTCTCTGATCCTTTTAGCTTACATAGGGGTACAAGGCAGGGCTGCCCTTTATCCCCCCTGTTGTTTGACCTGGCGGTAGAGCCTCTGGTCCGTTTCCTAAACTCGGGCGGGATTTTCGAGGGTATTAAAATAGGTAACTCTGAACTGAAGGCAATTTTTTTTGCAGACGACATACTTCTATTCATGGGCAACCCTGTGACAGACCTACAGGTAGTTCTGAGCAGCATTGCAAAATTTGGTCAGTTTTCAGGGTTCACGATAAATACAGCCAAGTGTGCGCTTCTACAGCTTGGGAGAGGGGAAAATACATTAAAGCCTGGGAGCACTCTAGAGGGGATACCGGTGGCTAAAGGTCACATTACATATTTAGGTATCAAGATAGGTTCTAGGGCAGATTCATTATACGGCCTGAATTATACCCCCTTATTGAGTAAAGTGACTAGGGAACTGCGAGGATGGCAGAACCTGCCCCTGCCCCTATTGGGCAGAATCCATTTAGTCAAAATGATCAGCTTCTCCAGACTCCTTTATCCTCTCCAGACTTTGCCCTTGCTGATTAAGCATGTAGACATCTGTAGACTTCATGGTGAGGTGACACGCTTTATCTGGAAGGGAAAGAGACCACGTATAGGTCTGAGGAAGCTGATGGCCCTGAAACTGAAAGGGGGAATGAACATGCCGGATGTCAGGATATATAACCAGGCATGTCTTCTTAGACACATTATTGACTGGCTACGCCACACAAGTTTCCACTCTGATTATTCTTTGGAGAGGGAACTTTGCGCACCATGGGATCCCTGCACCCTATTACATACGGCTTTGAGAGCCCTACCCATGCATCTGCGGAATTCGATTATCTTCCGCCACACATGGGCAGCATGGAGAACTATTAGGAAGAGTCTACGACTGTGTCAGGGAGTCTCGAAATACTTACCTCTGTGGGGACATCCGGAATTTGAACAGGGAAGGAGGAATGCTTTATTTAAGGAATGGAAGCAGAAAGGAATACTGACGGCCCAGCAGTTGTTACACAAGAATGAGAATAGATGGTTATCATGTCAGGAGGTTAGGGATGCTTATCACCTGAGTCCTTTTCAAACTATCCAATACTCCCAGGTTAATAAATTCTTAACTGATAGGCTGAGGGATGTCTCTAAGGAAATTGTGACGAATGACTTTGATAAGATAGTAATGAAGGGTACAGGCCCGCAATCCATTTCTCTATTGTACTCCCAATTAAGGTTGATTTTGGGGGATGGACTACCACGTCTAGCTTTTCGCCCATGGGTTGGTATATTAGAGGACAACGAGGCAGGGGAGAAGATTCTTAAGGGCTGGTGGGCCATGAGGAATTCAGTCATAAATGAAGTTTGGAGGGACACACATTTCAGGATAATGCATAATGCTATTTACGCTTTTAACCTCCCGGCAGGCCCCAACAGGTTAGACAGGATTACTAGTTGTCCTAAGTGTAAGGTCATGCACACTGATCTATTTCATGGTCTTTGGTCGTGCCCCCGCATACAGGATCTGTGGAATCAGGTGGCACAAATATCTAAGGATAGTTGGAATTTGACGGTCCCGTTGAACCCTATGACCTTTCTCTTTCATTATTGGGAGGAGCTAAAGGATGGAGTCCTTCTGGAGCGGAGACTGCCGACCCTTTTCCATGCACTCTGTATGGTAACTAAGAGGAGCATTTTACAACATTGGCTCCGGCCTTCGGTCCCCTCAAGGGATGACATATTAACATGCCTTAAAGAACTACTGAATCTGGAGCGAGGGGATGTTATGAAACATAAGGAAGGAAAGGGAGGCAAATTTCTAAAGAGGTGGAGAGGCTTTCTGACACAGTTCTTCTCTGACTCAGATATTGAACACATCATGAGACCCTTCACTTTGACAAAATGGTATCTGGAGGAGCAGTTGAAAGGGTCGCTAGGCCGATTGGCACAATAACAGGTTTCCTACAAACACCCACATTGTTACTAATATGATGATATCATTGCTTTAAACCATGTCTGACGAAAGGTATGGCGATTGTTTTGGCAGGAGGATAGTTAGTTTTGAATAGGGGTGGGGGGGGGGGAGGGCAATTGAGTTTTCTCAGAGTGGGGGAGGGGGGGGTTATTTTGAAAGGTCAGGAAAATAATTGAAGTGAAGGACAACTTGTTTGGAGTCTCTACTGTATACATAGACATAAATGTCTGTTTTCTGAAAATATTTTGTAACAAATATGCAATGCTTCTGAATTGTACTTTGTATATGTCCTTACTTTTGAAAATAAAAAATTTTCTTGGAAAAAAAAAAAAAAGAACCCACAGATGAAGGTTCCATAAGAGAAGGACAAACGGCCATTTGCAGAGCAATGCTTGATGTGTCTGGAGACCTGGAGCTTCACCATCTGTAGAGGGAGGGAGGGGACGCCCGCCTAGCGTGCATGCAGCATCCTCCCTGTTTTTTAAAGGGCAAGGTTTTTAAAAGGTGGGTACATTGCTTCAAAATACAGGGATGGTAGGGAAGACAAAGAATTTGAGCCATAATTTCGGAGCGACAGCTACTACTTTGCTCCTGCGGCAGGTGCTGTGGTCTTCTAACATGACCTCTCCACTGTGGTGAACTAAATAGGAGGCTGCTCCCCCCGATTCACAGAAGCGGCTTTGCCCCTGGAAGAGAAGCTTATGTTGAGCTTTACTATATAAGAGTATCTTGAACTGTGCATTGGCCTCTTTTAACTGGGTTATATTTTGCTCATTATGATGAGCAGTCGATACACCCTGTAATCTCCTAATTGTCTCTGTCAACTGTTGTTCCCTTTGACGAAGTTCAACCCTATACCGGTTAATTTTAGAGAAGTATATGCCCCTTATATGGGCCTTCAGTGCATCCCACACATAATGAATATGTGTCGAGCCTACATTGATGCCCCAGAATTCCTGTATTTCATGGTCTATCTGACCCTGCTCCCCTATCACATGCAGCCAGTGCGAGTTCAATTTTTTTTTT